>NW_021941689.1:15000-88460 GCF_902148855.1 Sphaeramia orbicularis
AAACACAGGTTTAGAAAAGTTTACTCAATTTCTTCCAACATCAGAGCTAGGGATGGGAATCGAGAACCGGTTCTTTTTGAGAACTGGATCCCAGTTGCTCAATTCCTTGGAATTGTTTGCCTGCCTGCTTAACGAGTCTGCTTATTGATTCCGCCTTCGTTGTGCATGCGCGATGATGTCATGCGTACGCTACATTGTTTTGGTCAAAACGTAGCCAACATGGTGTTGAGGCAGAAACGGTCTAAACAGACGACACCAGGTCCACTGGAACACTGTCAAAGCTTCCATTTTTTCAAAAGGGCCGAATCCCTCCAATCTGCTCAAACATTCGTCCACAGCATGTGATTCATTTGATTCGCTACTTAGCGGCGCTTGTGAATCTAGTGGCAGAGTGAACACCAGGCCATCATCCAGGCCCAGTTCCGGTCCCGGTGCGGGCAAACAAACGTCGAACCCCCTAAAATACAAGTTTCTGAAGTTAGGGGAAAGGAAATGAGGTGCACAACAACGGGAGACGGGCAGAGTTGGACCAGTTCCACGTAGTGGAAATGCGGCAATAGAGGAATTAATAAAGTGTCTGTAGTTTCACTTTCACTGCCCCCCCCCCCAAACCAGGCCCGGCATCATCTGTTATTATTATTTGTACATACTGCATATGTTATATTTTCTGTGCAGAGATGGAAATATAAAAGACAGTTAATGCAAACACACCCGTTTGTACTCTTTTATTCCCTCACCCAATGACAATTGATAAGAGAATCAATAAGGAATCGGATCGATAAGCAAAATCAGTAATGGAATCGGAATCGTTAAATTCTTATCAATTCCCATCCCTAATCAGAGTTTAGGGAGTAGCTGACAAAGGCCAACCTGCAGCCTGTACACTGGACAGGTAGGTATTTGCATGACTGTGGCTGCAAAGGTCAACACTGGTCCCATCAAGGCACAAGATTTATATTGAACCTGATGGACCATGTGGTCAGATCTGCCCCCCCCGCTCATTCCGGCCCCCACCCCTACGTCGGCCACCTCCCAGGGGGAACATTTAGACAACCTTTTAGAATTAGATACTCTGTTCAGAGCGGTTACATAACCCGCCCATGGTTCCACACAGGCCCTCTGGAGCCTAGTGCCCAAAAAAGTTGTGGTGCAGGACGCTGGAAGGGCTACGAACAGTACAAAATGTTTCTGCTGGGGTAAGAGTTGGCTGAGAGGACAGCTCCTTAAACCTTGGCTAATCTTAAAACAAACCTTGGTTGTTCATATGAATGAGGAAATCAGATTTCAATAGCCCCTTGAGTCTTGGACAGTATAATCAGGTCAATGATGTAATAGCTACATTTTGTCTCACTTAAATTCATGAAAAGAAACAATAAATATTCTTAAATACAGTATGTACTCCCTATAAATGTTTTAACTCATCAGTCATTTGTCAGTTTTATGTTATGCAAAGTATTAAAATATCATGTGGTGTAACCGTTTGGCCCTGACTGCCATCTTGAAGACTGTTTTTTTTTTTTTTTTTTTTTTTAAATCACATTAAGTTAATTCACATGTCATTTGTGCTCCATTTTGTTGTTTAGCTGAATGTGACATTTTCAAACTCTACCTGTTCCTCTAACTCAGGGGTGTCAAACTCATTCTTCCAGGGGCCACATTCAGCCCAATTTAATCTGAAGTGGGCCGGACCAGTAAAATAATAGCATGATAGGCAATAAATAATGACAACTCCAAATGGTTTTAGTGCAAAAAATAACATTCAATTACGCCAATATTTACATTTACAAACTATTCAAACAAAAAGGATGTGAATAACCTGAAAAAAATGTAATTTGTAAAAGAAAAAGAAGTACAATTTTATCAACATTCTGCCTCGACTTATCATTTATACATATGCATTACAGATGAGATCTACAAAGGCACAAAACACTTAATAACAGGCAGAATATTGTTAAAATTGTGCTTAATTTTCTTTAGACATTGCAGGTTGTTCATATTTGTTCAGGTTATTCACATTTTATTGTTAAAGGATAGTTTGTTAATGCAAACATTTTCACAATTTTTTTGGTAGTTTTGTAGTTAGAGCAGGGGTGTCAAACTCATGTCAGTTCAGGGGCCATATTCAGCTAAATTTGATCTAAAGTGGGCCGGACCAGTAAAATAATAACAGAATAACCTATAAATAATGACAACTCCAAATTTTTGTCTATGTTTTAATGTAAAAAACACACCCATTAAATTATGAAAATACTTACTTTTATAAACTACCCCCCCCCCCCAAAAAAAAAAAACCTGAAAAAAATGAAATTTCAATTAAAAAACAAGAAAATTTAGTGCAATTTTAACAATATTATTCCTCAACTTATCATTTGTCCATGTGTATTATGGATCAGATCTACAAAGACACTAAACACTGAGGAACAGGCAGAAAAATTGTTAAAATTGTGCTGAATTTTCTTTAGACATTTCAGGTTGTTCATATTTGTTCAGGTTATTCACATTTTATTGGTACAGGATAGTGTTTTTTGCTAAATTTGAGATTTTTTTTGGCTTAATTGAAGATTTTTTTTACTTAATTGAAGATTTTTTTTTTTTTTGGCTTAATTCAAGAATTTTTTTTTTTACTTAATTGAAGATTTTTTTGGCTTAATTCAAGATTTTTTGCTAAATTTGAGATTTTTTTTTTTGTTTAATTGAAGTTTTTTTTTTTTTTACTTTATTGAAGGTTTTTTTTTTTTTGGCTTAATTCAAGATTTTTTCCTTAATTCAAGCTACTTTTTTTTTTGCTTACTTCAATTCAAGACTGTGGAATTTTTGCACTTGGCAAAAACATCCCAGGAGCCGAACTGGACCCTTTGGCAGACAGCATGTTTGACACCCCTGATTTATAGGTTATACTGATATTATTTTTGAGTTTGATGCCCTAACTTGCACTTTGCAAATTCATCCCACGAGCCGGACTGGAACCTTTGGTGGGCCGGTTTTGGCCCCTGGGCCGCATGTTTGACACCTGTGCTCTAACTCATTTGTACATATTTCTATCGAGTCTATATTTCACTCCGCTCATTTAGCTTCTTTATGGGCCACGCTGGATATGAATACTACCATTTTGATTTGCGACACGCTCTGACAGCTGCTCGCTCAGAGTTCAATCAGCCAATCCTGTCAGACGCTTCCAGCCTTTCAGCCAATAGGATGACACGGAGCCCTCGGGGGGGGGAGGGGGAGTGTCTCATTAGCTAAATTCCAGGACCTGGCTCTAGCCCACTGAACGCACCCAGCCAGAAAGGATGTAGTCCAGAGGGGGATTCATCATCTGCTCCATCATCTCCTCTTTCCTTCTCTCGTTTTTCACCCACCCTTTTTAGGAAAGGAACCCACAGAGACACAAAACCATCAGAGTTGGGAAAGCATCTCTTCCCAGTTTTCTTTCTGCCACTGGGCAAATGACATATGAGGACATTTCAGACAATTACACTGTGAAATATAAAAGAGTATGTTACTCCCTCAGAGTTTAATCAAGGCTCAACATACTGTAGTTCTTGGGTTTTAACAGCCATTTATTTGGACAATCAAATCTTGAGCTTGCCCAACAGTGATGATGCCCAAACAATGCTGTCAGAACTAAAGAAAATAAAATATTAAGCCTTAACCCTCCGGTATCCCGTCCAGCAAGGCCCTTACTAAGCACCAAGTGTGCCTTTTACGCACACTTGTGGAACAATATCAAAAATTTTTTCATACAGTTTGTTTTTAATTCTTTTACACTTTTTTCTATTTCATCAACTTGAGCTGTAAATAAAAATACCAAATACTCTTAACCGTTTCAACGCTATGTTTGTAATGTAAACAAACCATTTTTTTGGATGCAAAAAAAACCACAAAAAATTATTTTTTTTCAATATACTACATAAAAAGTGGATCACATATTATTAGATTTTTGCAGCCTGGCATATGTCAACTGTAAAATTTCTCCATGGTGGGATAAATAAAGTCTTATCTTATCTTATTGAAAATGTCATGCAGTGGGACAATCATTCGTTTCCTTAACCCATAAGGACCCAGTGCTACTTTTGTGGCAGTTCCCAAATTAGTTTTTTCTATGTTTAACCTTCCTTAAGTGATTTATCACCATTTATTGTAATATTATGTTCTTTATTTTCCATTTTTTCAGTGTAAATCAGGCATTGTGCTACATTTAATTTATTAATCATGTAGATGTTCACACAAGCTCAGAGTAAAGTTGAAGGTTATTATATCAGAAACAGAGAAAACTGAAGACAAAGTGACTTTTTCAGTAAAATCTCTCATAAACTGAATATAAACCCAGTGTCTCCATCCACTGTCATTGATCCAACTCCATGGGTTTTACTGGTAAATCAATGTTGTAGAAGATGACAGTGTTTCCATGGTAACTACAGAGCCTCTGAACGTCCAAATGGGTCATATCTGATGACCATGAAAAGACGACAAACTGTATTTTACACCGATTATTGACACGTATTGATAGGATTAGTGGATCAACAGGTATTAAACAGTTTAGATCAGTAGATGCTTTCGGTCACCAGTAGATGTTTGGGTCTTTATGGGTTAAGTTAGAGTAGATTAGTAGTCTTCACATTATACAGTATTAATACGATGTCAGGTCAAATATCAAATAACGACTTTTATACTTTAAAGACATTTCAGTGTCTGAACTTTGGCACTTTTACCGCTCTAAAAGCAGCTGAAGTGTCTGTACTTCCACCCCTGGTACTGATTAAAACGTTTAATTTACCTTTTAATGCAGCAAAATATGAACTGCGCCTGAATCAAAAGGTATTTTATCCACCACATTCAGCTCCGTATGTACATTTTTCAAACTGTATTGGCCGTTGTTGCTGTAATTGTTCCTCTTTATTTATGTTATGAGCTTTCCACTGAGGACACACATCCTTTTTTCACATTTAACTAAACAACACATTCAAACAAACATCATCCTGATAAGATGGATAACCTCCATTTACTGTGATGCACACACACACACACACACACACACACACACACACATACACACACACACACACATACACACAGGTTTTTATTTATTCAGTGAGTATCGGAGGCTCTGACAATAAAAGCGACATGTTGTGTACCTTGTGGTATGAATAAAATATTGTATTTTATACAACTTGCAAAAGGCAGAATCTTTTATTGGGAATGCCCTACAGATATTTTTGATGCACTTTGTCTTGCACGATTCACAAACTTGGTGCAAAAAGGACTAGTGATACGAACACTGACCACTTTGATACAGTATTTTGACTGTTTTAATAATTATCCCCTCAATTCAGCTGTTGGAGTCCACATGAGTCTAAAAGAGGCAGATAAGGGCACCTCCTAAATCAGAAAAGTCAGAGGAGCTCTATTTTTACCATATTTACTAGGCCTGTAAAGGTACATGTACCGAACCGAACTGTTTCGGTACACACCTGTTTGTTTCGGTACACAGCTGCACGGAAAAGGCACAGTACGATGAGAAAAAGAAAAAGAAACGAAAGACGCTGTTTGATGCGGAACTTTAAATCCGTGCAAGTTCCACACTGACATATTGAAAGACGCATACATTGACCCGAAATACCAAATAGCAGCTGATATAAGGTAAAAAAACAACAACAACAACAAATATGATGTGAACCTGGAAGGAAGCGACTGGAGACCCTCCACCATCATTACAGTCCAGTTTGGATCAGTTCAGGTCCTGGTGAAAGACAACAACGGGGAAACAGACATTAATAAGACAGACGTTTGCCGCCTATGAACTACGGTAGTTCTAAAACACTTACACTAGCTCTGTCTGTCTGTCTCTCTCACACACACACACACACACACACACACACACACACACACGCTGTATAACAGAGGAATAGAACCCGGAGTTGGACGTTGACAGAATATAAAGTTTCACTTTTGTTTCACACCAGCATTAGTTACGTTAGTTATGGACCCTCCTACCCCCCCAGCTCCGACCAAAAAACCCCCCAAAAAATCCCCCCGACAAATCGCACCCTGCACACCCGCGCGCACGTACACAAAGTGTCCTAAACAGTTTGTTCTCTGTCCTAAAATAAATAATTTGGTTAATTTTTTGTTGTCGGTGTTGCTCTTCAGTTTGTTTAAACAGAATACCAGTTTGTCCTCTTGTTAATGTTGCACTTCATGAGGAATTTTTTTGGTATTTTTATGCAGAATTTGAACTGACAGAACTGTGATTAGATTTTTGTTGTTTGTTCAAAACTACCTGTCAGGGAAAAGTGCAATACTAATGTTTAAAATACATTTAGTCATATTAATAATTCATTTTGTTTTCTATTTGATTTGTAGCAGCAGAATTATATTCCTGTTTTTCTATATTCTATTGTGTCCAAAAATTGAGGGAAAATTTTTCAAAAATTCATAAATGTATTAAAGACATTTTGAGGGGTTTTCTTTCTTCCCGTACCGAACCAAAAAAAAAAAAACGAACCGTGGCTTTCAAAACCGAAAACGTACCGAACCCAAAATTTTGCGTACCGTTACAGGCCTAATATTTACAGATCCAGCTCCTGCAGACATTCACCATGCCTGGAAAAGACATCATTTGTCTCTTAATAGTTGGTTTTGGAGGCTGAAGGATAGCGGTCTTATGGGAATCATCCAGATGTTTGCCTTTTATGTTGAAATGAAATGAAATTGAAATTGTAGCCTAAACACTTAACTGTCTCCTGCCACAGCTGCAGTTTGTTTTTGTTGACTTTATGACCTTGTTCCTCTAAGAAATGCAGGAGTGCAAGTGTATCAGCTTTATAAAGGTCTGTAGAGTAGGAGAAGCTAACAAAATGTCATCTACATAAAACAAAAATGTGGAGCTTCAAATTTTGCTAAATTAGCAGACATTGCTTGTGAAAATTGGTAGATGATTCACAATTATTCTTAGGTATTCTGGTACAGATGTATCGTTTCATTTTGTATGTAGATGCAAACCAAAACAGACTATCTTCATGGACTGATACAAATAAGAACACATTGCTACTAGTGACTACTGAGACAATTTGGCTTCATGCTCTCAAATTATTCAGTCAAAACAGGGTCACTGCACATGAAAATATACAGCTCTATTAATTACCTGTAAATCTTCTGTATCATGCGCCAACTTTTGAACAGTAGCACTTTCTTGACTAGAAATCAAAGTATACTATAAAGTGGACATTCAATTAAGTAAAAAAAAATCTTGAATTAAGCCAAAAAAAACAAAAAACAAATCTTCAATTAAATAAAAAAAAAAAATCTTGAATTAAGCCAAAAAAAAAAAACTTCAATTAAGTAAAAAACAAATCTTGAATAAAGCCAAAAAAATCTTCAATTAAGTAAAAAAAATCTTCAATTAAGCAAAAAAAAACTTCAATTAAGTAAAAAAAAAAAAAATCTTGAATTAAGCCAAAAAAATCTTCAATTAAGCCAAAAAAAGTCTTCAATTAAGTTAAAAAAAATCTTGAATTAAGCAAAAAAAAAAAAAATTCAATTAAGTAAAAAAAATCTTTAATTAAGCAAAAATAAAACAAATCTCCAATTAAGTAAAAACAATCTTGAATTAAGCCAAAAGAAATCTAGAATTAACTACTTAAATTTTTTTTCTTTAAGTGCAAAAAATATCATTAAATTATGAAAATATTTACATTTACAAACTATCCTGTAACAATAAAATGTGAATAATCTGAACAAATACGAACAACCTGAAATGTCTAAAGAAAATTAAGCACAATTTGAACTCTTTTTCTGCCTGTTCCTCAGTGTTTAGTGTCTTTGTAAATCTGATCCATAATGTACATGGACAAATGATAAGTTGAGGAATAATATTGTTAAAATTGCACTAAATTTTCTTACGTTTTTTAATTTAAATTACAGTTTTTTCTTTTTTTTTTTCTTTTTTGGATAGTTTATAAAAGTAAGTATTTTCATAATTTAATGTTTTGGGTTTTTTTACAATAAAACAAAGACAAAAATCTGCAGTTGTCATTATTTATAGGTTATTCTGTTATTATTTTACTGGTCCGGCCCACTTCAGATCAAATTTAGCTGAATATGGCCCCTGAACTGACATGAGTTTGACACCCCTGTTCTAAGGTAATGGAAACACAATGATCATTCTGATGTGAATATTCATCAATAATTATTTAACTATGTATCCTAATTATGCTTATATTCATTTTCTGCAGTTAGCTTGTGAAATACTTCTAAGTCTTACACACATCTTTAAAATAGAATTATTCAGATTTCTTACACAGTTTTAGGGTTTATCCAAGAGACAATGAGGTTGACAGCATTACTTTCCAGCCTGGATTTAACCTAACGTTGAACTTGCAGATTTTTTTTACCCCGTGTTTGTCATGTTGCTTCTCTGTCTCTGCGGCTTCCTTCATGCTGTGAGGCAAGTTCAGTGGCAGGTCAGGATGTAAGACAAGGGGAAGACGAGCATCTTCTGGGCAGCTTTTGGTGGTTGATACCTCAGGGGTTGAAGAACGGGTGGAAGAGCAGGGCTACGGAACGCCGGAGGGAAAGGGATAAATGAGACAGTCGTGAAAAAGAGAGATAAAAAAAGAAAGCCTTATGAAATGAGGGCATGATAAATATACAGATGTGGGGGTCAGGTCACAGTGACAGAGCGCTGTCTTCATTAAGACACAACTGCTCATCTGTTAAGCCCCTGGAAACATATAAACAGAACGGTATCCAAACTATTCCATTTAGGCAAATTTTATAAAGAGAGTAAATGTCAAAACGTATTAGAAATTAGAAATAGGCTCCAACCTCCAGTTACATTTTTGTCAACTGTGGATTCATGGTGCAATTAATAATGAAAGTCTAGGGATGTAACGATTACCAGTGTAACGATAAACTGTGGTAAAATTGCAGATGGTTCGTATTACCGTTTAAATTCTAATTATCATGTTAACCGTGTTTGATTAACACACTTTTAGGGGAAAAAAACGCCTATGTAACGATTTGCTTTTATGTCAAATATTTGAGTATAGTTTTAATTTATTGCAATTTTAATTGTATATACTTAATATTTGGCACCAATATTCACTTTTAAAGTCCTTGAAAAGGTTCATTAAGCATCTTTGTGTTATTTATGCAATAAATTATATACATTTTTCAAATCGGATTAAATTTTTTTTTTGTGTTTTCTGGCCTTTTGTGTTGATATAGTAGGTTAAAGTGAAAAAATAATAGGCAGATGATATAGATGAAGTTGTGCTGATAAAAAAGATCCCAAACATGGGTATAGTAAACATTTGTTTATATAGTATATAAAGGCAAAATCAGAAGAACTGAAAAATGGACAAAATAGGTTCAGACCACTTAGGGTTAATATTTGAATGTTTCTGCAACAGAAGGTACAGTGTGCCAATTATTTATTTATTTATTTTATTTAATTTTTAAAAAAAATACAACTTGGTAAAATTATTTCAGTGTGCGTATTAGTACTTTTTGAACATTTTGAGCACAGTTTCAATAATATCGTGATAATAATGATAACCGTGATCATTTTGGTCACAACAACCATGATATGAAATTTTCATATCGTTACATCCCTATGTAAGTCAAATCATGAATCATGTCACTAATTCTGTTCTTTATTCATTCATTCATTCATTCATTCATTCATTCATTTATTTATTCATTTATTTATTTATTTATTTATTTATTTCACCCTACCCACACTCAGATCCCGCCTCCTGCTGTTACTGGGATCACACCCAGGGTAATTAAGGAGCTAAAGTCTAGTCTGTTTTCCACTGGAGGAATTTTATCATTTACCAGGGATTTAAAAAAAACAAAAAAAAAACCTTCTAAAAACCTAGAAAACCTGGGGAAAAATTGTCCTTCAACCACAAACTTTCCCTGAAAAATGTTCTTGAAGAATGTCCTGAAGAATGCAGGTTGGTGGAACACACTTGCACTTGACTCTTTTTTTTTTTTTTTTAACTCAGGTAAAAAACTTCCTGGAAATAAAAGTTTTTGGAAATGTTGGTGGCAGAGGCTGCTGTGAAATACATGTGATGACGGCTTTGTTCTTGTTGACTTTGTTCTCTCCGTCTGTCACTCACAGCTGAACCGCTACTGTACCCAGCCTTATTCATTCAGCCCCTGTGTCCATATATAACCCATACGTTCTGAAAAGAGTGACAGTGAAAGGTACTGTTAGTGTAGTATTGACCTGTATTTAAGGTTATCTAAGTTTTGGGTTTAGGTAACATGGTAATCTAAGGTGATGGTGCAGCTGTCAATCAAAATGTAACACACCTACATAATCTGGGTAAATGGTCTAAAAGGCCAAATACATACATGTACATATGTATATAAATATACATATACACATATGCATATACACATACATATGCATACACATACACATACATATACACATACATACACATACATATACATACATATACACATACATATACACATACATACACATACATATACACATACATATACATATACATACATATACATACATATACACATACATACACATACATATACATACACACATATACATACACATCCATATACACATTCTTGTCTATCTATCTATCTATCTATCTATCTATCTATCTATCTATCTATCTATCTATCTATCTATCTATCTATCTATCTATCTATCTATCTATCTATCTATCTATCTATCTATCTATCTATCTATCTATCTTTGCTTGAATAATGCAAATAAACTCAAAAATATGAAATGTGCAGTGTTCTTGTTATGACTACAGCAATAAAGTTACATTTTTGTTACAATTTTTGCTAAAAATCTCTCTATTCAAGAGATATTCATCATAAAATGAATATTGTGACTCATGTTTTTGTCGATGCTTGATGAGATATCACAAAGGCGTTTTTACTATTTCAGGCCAAATTTCTAGAGGCTTTGACGGCTGAACTACATCAGGCAAACCCATTTGCATCTGTGACTGCTCCTGTCAGCTCCCCTCTCCCTCCTCCACCCACGTTCCCTGCTCTCAGACTTATAGTTTGTCAATGTGCATCGCTTCACCCTCCCTTGTTTGCGTTCCCCTCATAATTGTGGACTCTGTCCTCATTTGAGGGATCATGCAGTCAGCGCGTGGCAACATAATCGCCTAGTTAATCAAAGAGGATCACATAATCGCAGATGTACTGTAGTATTGTCTCAATGCCCAGCAGCGGCAGGGGTCAAAAGTTTACAGAGGATGAGCGCTCTCTAGTGGAAAACAGCAAAACACAGAGTCCCATCTGTACAGACTCTGCCCCAACTGCACCACTGGATTTGCTCAATATTTAAGGTATTGAATGTACAGATGCACACATGCATGAACGTATACACCCTTGGGCTACATTTATTTTGATGTACGTGCATCTTGCGTCATGCTCTGTATGCGCTTCTCTTTTCTGCACACTGTCTCCAGCTGAAAACACGGCAAGTTAAATTCAGCCGATCCTTAGCCGACCCGTCAACCTTATCTAAGCTACATTACATAAGAGATGGAGAAAGGATTCGTATGACAGACTAGTGGGGAATTACAGAGCTACACAAACTTACAATGCAAGTACACACTTTCTATCTTAATGATCTACAGCACAACAGAGATTGCACCTCATTTAAACTCATTGCATAATTTTAAGCTTTCAATCAAAAGTCCAAAATGTCTTCAAGTCCTTACACTTCATACAGGACATTTATCATTATTATAACCTTTTTTCAACCAGGAAAAAAGCTCACTGAGATACAAAAGTCTCTTTTTCAAGTGTGTCCTGGCCAAGGCAGCAGCAGCAGCAGAGGACACACAAAACAGAAATCACAGCCATACACCCACACTAGAATAGAATAGAATAGAATAGAATAGAATAGAATAGAAGGCCTTTATTGTCATTATACATATATGTACAACAAAATTAAAAGAGACAACTCTCTTGTACTGTGTAGTGCAAAACTATTTAACCCTGTAAAGCCTGAACCATTAAATCATTGACAGAAAATTCCAGTTCTTTGAAACTGGAGCCTTTATTGGTCCTTCTGAACAATCAACAATTTTTTTTTTCAAATATCAATTTCCCTGTATGATTTTCAATTTTGTATCATATTTGATACATCCGGTCTAAATGCTCAAATATTATTTTTAAACAAACAAAAACATAATATAACAAACATATCTAACGAATTGGTAATTCCCTTTCAAAATTGGCAAAGTTCTGCCTCCTTCTTCATTAATTTATTCTTGTAGTGTCACTGGAAAGGCCTCTGGTGAATGAATTCCTTCTCCCTAGTGGATTATCCGTGTATTGCATGTATCTAATTGTATACATCAGGCTTTTCAAGAAAAAAAATATTATGCTGATCATGTAGAGGGCTTCAACACTCGTGTATCAAATATGATACGTTTGTCGCTACAAGGTTAAAAGAAATGTGCAAATATTTATACATTATAAAAACAAGCATGTCAACCAACCAAAAACAATAGAGATGAATATATTGCACTTTGACCCTGACTGACACTAAAAATATACATAAAACACTATAAAAGTCAGTTCTAAAACCATACGTAAAACACTAAAATAAGAACATACATATAAAACACCACCATTACTTAAAAGGTACTAAAAGTATAATAACAATGTTCCTTAAAAGCATCTCAAAGCAGAACCAGATTCAATCAATTAGAAAAACAACTACATCCAGATTTATCCTTTTCCTATTCATTTAACATGACTTTGAATGTATTTAAACAGACCAGTTCCTTCCGTTTTATCTCCTTCTGTAAGTTGCTCCAGGCGTTGGGAGTGGAACATTTAAAAGCAGAGTGATATTTTGCTTTTTTAAATGGAATTATACATTTTCAAACATTTCCCTGTGGTCTACATAAACTGTAAATGCTCTACTTGGGTCTGAATTCTTCATTAATTCAACTCCACAGGTCCGTCTTCAATCCTATTTCTGTGTAATGACACCAGAAAGGTGGTTTGGAGTGCTGGCCCTTTAAATGCACATGAGCCACTTCAGGTCCCACCCCCTCCAGGATGTCCCGTTCAACCAACAAATGAACATTTTAGGTAATCAAATAAAAGTTTGGACATATTTTCAGTTTTTACTACAACCGCTGCTGATGACAAACAATTATGTCGTACTTGGAGAAATGTTTGTTGGAAGTCTTGACCTTATACACAGCAAATCTGCCAGTGTTGATTTTCCAGTGTTACTTGTATTTAACACCATTTAGAGTTAATATAACGTTTGATCCATAAAAACTAACACTCACAGAGTCAGCTTGTGTAATGCAGATCTGCATTACACGTCTGTTAAAGAACTGTTAAAGAAAAAAAAAAAAATATTGCAGTGCTTTTTGGAGTGATTATTGTACATGTGTGGTGGATGGTTAGACTTAACACTAACAGATTGTACATTTTTAACTCTAATAGTGTTAATCCCAGTGGACAATGTACACCTTATGAGTAGTATAGTAAACACTAGTTAAATTTACATTTAACACCACAGAATGTTACTTGAATACTGGTGAAGTGTTGAATAGTCAACTCTGTTGGTGTCACTAATTATTGAGCTTTGAATACTAATCTAGTGTTCTTTTCATCTATTGTGGTGTTAATATTTTACACTTAAAGAGTTTGTCTGAACACTGTCACAGTGTTAATCATTTTAACACTTTCACTGTTAATTTAACACTTAACTGGTGGTTCCCATATAAACCCTGGCTCGGTGTTAATTTCAACTCTGAGGGTGTTACATTTGCATTTTCAAATTTGCAGTGTATTTGCAAATGTTGTCGCTAACTAGTTATAACACGTAACAAATTAAGAAGGAATTAAAACGAGTTGTAGAAATCCACTCGATTTTTGCCGGAATGAATATAAAGATAGCTTTGCAGCACCTGGAGGGTTCAAATTCAAACTTTTGGAACTATTAGGGTCCAAATACACAAATAAATGAACCACAGACTAATAAAAGTGGGTTTAGACAAATATGACCCCTTTAAAACATGTTCAATCATACGATCACATACACAAATCAGTGTTTGTGATGGTACAGACACCACCTTTAGAATATTCTATTAAAAACACCAGCCCCGGCGTTACTCAATGGATATAAAGACGGCACATTTGGCAGAAAAAACTCTAATCTGTTGGTGGTTTTAGGTGTCTAGCACCTCGCAACACCTTGAAAATGTCCCCTTTCCCCTTTCCACTGGGATTACACATAAAGAGTGGGAATATTTCCATTTTGGTTTTATCTCGATTACCCTTATGAAAGTTTGATGGGTCAGCAGAGAGAGCAGGATTCACAGCTTTGGAGGAAGGTGAGGAGCCGATTAAACATTAATTGCGCATGTATAATGAAGTCAGTCTTGGGAGGACAATTTTCAGCTTCAGCTGGTGGTGTTTGTGTTGGTGTGCGCTTTTATAATACAATACGGTGTTTGTGTTCAGAAATTGAACAAGATGAAAAAAAGCTATATTAGATGCAGACTGTTATTTTCATCTTTAGAAGAAGAAGCCTCTAATGTGAGTAAGCTGTAAGGTAAAATTAGGCACTTAAGACATGGTTGCGTCACCGCTAGTTCCTGACATGCAAAAAGCTCATTTAAGGACAAAAACTAAAATGCAGCTTTAGAGAAAGATCAAAAGGTGCAATTTTAGAGGAGGAAAAATGACAGTATCTGATCATGAATATCGCTCATATCAAGAAGAAGTCTATATTTTCAGGTACATTTACTTCACAGTATGTCTGATATATGATACAGAAATATGTCTACTCACATACACAATGAAAAAGTCATATGTCGTTAGCCTCATAGCAAGTCATACACTATATGGACAAAAGTATTGGGACACACTGAATTCAGGTGTTTTTTTTTTTCTAACAGGGGTCCGGGATACAAAACAATAATGACAAATGTCAAAATATAGTTTTATATTGTGATTATTATCATTGCATTGGGTAGTTTTGTATAAATTATCTTTTCTTCCAAAGTGCCTCAGATTGGTTTTACTTAATTTCTCTCAACATTGATTTTTTTTTTTTGTTGTTTTTGTTCATCCACGAGTATGATTTTAAATGTTCTACCTTTACATTTCTAAAATACTTTTCATGCTCTGACTGTAAATAATAATTTTCTACCACATCTAACCATCTACTTTCATCACATCTCACATATGAAGAAAAATCTCCCATTAAACTTAAAGGTAATATTGAGCTTAATAAACTATATG
This sequence comes from Sphaeramia orbicularis, assembly GCF_902148855.1. Classification (NCBI taxonomy): domain Eukaryota; kingdom Metazoa; phylum Chordata; class Actinopteri; order Kurtiformes; family Apogonidae; genus Sphaeramia; species Sphaeramia orbicularis. The sequence continues at coordinate 30,289 of NW_021941689.1, forward strand.
GACATAAATATTGGAACACATCACAGCTACAGCTTAAAGATGTCCTGTTCATGCTGATTTGAGATAAAAAAATCAATATTAATAATCAATATGATATTTATCCCAATATAAAACTACATTATGATCCATCCATCCATTATTCGGGGCCGGGTCGCGGGGGTAACAGTCTAAGCAGGGACGCCCAGACTTCCCTCTCCCCAGACTCCTCCTCCAGGTCTTCTGGGGGGACCCCGAGGTGTTCCCAGGCCAGCCGAGACATAGTCTCTCCAGCGTGTCCTGGGTCTTCCCCGAGGCCTCCTCCCGGTGGGACATGCCTGGAACACCTCCCCAGGGAGGCGTCCAGGAGGCATCCGAAGCAGATGCCCGAGCCACCTCAGCTGGCCCCTCTGGATGTGGAGGAGCAGCGCCTCTACTCCGAGCTCCTCCCTGGTGGCTGAGCTCCTCCCCCTATCCCTAAGGGTGCGCCCAGCCACCCTGCGGAGGAAACTCATTTCGACCGCTTGTATCCGGGATCTTGTCCTTTCGGTCATGACCCAAAGCTCATGACCACAGGTGAGGGTAGGAACGTAGATTGACTGGTAAATTGAGAGCTTCGCCTCTCGGCTCAGCTCCTTCGTCACCACAACCGACCAGTACAGCGACTGCATCACTGCAGACGCTGCACCGATCCATCTGTCAATCTCACGCTCCATCCTTCCCTCACTCATGAACAAGACCCCAAGATACTTAAACTCCTCCACTTGGGGCAAAGACTCCCCACCGAAACACATTTTAACTAGCTATTCTTTTTTACAGTAAGATAATATTTACTGCCGCGCCAATTAAACACCTTTAAAATGTAATGTCAGTCATCACATGTAGCCTATTTAGTCATTAAAACACTGGTGTTTCAAAATAATGCCAAAAACATAAAAGAGCCAGTCTGTTGAACGGCTCTTTTCAGTGAACGGCTCCCTTCAAAGAGCCAAAAGTCCCATCACTAGCCCTAACCTGACCCCTAAATAAAGTGTCCAGGGTAACCTCACTTATTTCTTTGAATAGGATGGCGAGGAAGATAAAATATATGAAAAAACTGAAACTAATATTAAAACTAAACTAAAACTAAGCATTCAGAAAAAACGACAACTAATAAAAACTAGTAAACCTGTTCCAAAAACTAATTAAAACTAACTGAATTACAGAAAAAAGACTCAAAACTAAATAAAACTCAACTATAATGAAAAATCCAAAACTATTATAACCTTGGTGTGTGTGTCTGTGTGTGTGTATGTGTGTGTGTGTGTGTGGGGGCGGGGGGGCTGGCTTAGACAATTATGCTATGAGGCTAACAAAATGCAGTATTTCATTGCAGTGTATAGCATTGTCATAATAAACGATACAACATGACATGTGTTCTTGTCCGGAGTGCATTTATTTTTGTCCCAGATCTTGTTTTGTCGATGGGAGATTCACACGGCTGCATATTTGTTTTTTTTTACAACTGTCAAATGTTGAAGTATGTAAGGGTTTAGACCACACTAGAGGTAAACAGCTCTCACCACCTACACACAGACTCTTAACGAACAGACGGCCCTAAGTCCCAGTACACACCATTCTTTACTTGTATTAAAACATTCCAGGCAGGATTGAAACTATCCTGAAGGCAGAACGCTGACCTTGGGCCTCATTAGGTTGGAGGATTTAAGCACTAGATTTGAAGAATTCACGTACGGGTGGCATTTCTACAATTCAGATGATTTTGTGGAAAAAATATAGTATGTTTGTCTTTTATTTATATTTATAAGTATTATTCGGAACCTCTGATCTCTCTCTAAATTCTATGCATTTATAACATTTTTCAGCTGCCACATTAACTCAAACTAACCACTTAAAGAAAAATTGTGTTTTAATGGTTAATGATGCTCAAATTGTTGATTTTAAGTTATTTTCTTGTAAATTCTCTGAGCTTTTGATAAGATTAATATAAGCAGGGCCAAAACATTCTATTTGGTATGCCTCCATCTCTTTTTCTGCTGTTCAGGAAGATGTTGTACTGCATTAACTCAGGGATCATTAAAAGGGTTTTCTGAATTCTACTCTAAATTGAAACATAAATGACCTGTTTCCACCTTCTGTTCTGTGGTTTGTGTGTTTGTGTCTTTCCACTCTACAACAGGTAAATATCAAAGACAGAAATGTCTTATTAAAATATTTGTCTAAGTCAGAGTTGCATAAAAGATCTAAAAAAAAAAAAAAAGGATGAAAAAGTGAAGTTTGAAGGTGGTTGATGAGCTGACAGGATGGGCCAATGACAGAGCTAACTGGGGGTTGTATACAAGAACCTTTGGTGCAGAACTGACCCATGGAACGGTTCAAGTACAACTTTGACTGAAAGAAACATCAAAAAATAAAATCTGTCAAGCTTTTATCTCGTTTCTTCAAAACTGAACCCATAGGGACCCAGTGTGACTTTTGCGCCAGTTCTAAAATATTATTTTCTCTATATTTAACTTTTCTTAAGGGATTTATCACCATTTATTTATAATATTACCCCCTGTGTTTTGTGTTTTTTTCGATGAAAATCACGTATTTTTCTAAATCTAATTCGCTGATCATGTAGATGTTCATTAAAGCTCAGATTAAAGTTGAAGGTTGTTATGAAAACTGATGAAAAAGTGACTTTTTTCAGTCAAATATATCATTAACTGAACATAAACCAAGCATTTCCATCCACTGTCACTGATCCAACTCCATGGGTTTTACTGGTGAATCAATGTTGTAGAAGATGACGGTGTTTCCATGGCAACTACGGAGCCTCTGAACGTCCACATGGGTCATATCCGATGACTATGAAAAGTTAACATACAGTATTTTACACCAATTATTTACACGAATTGACAGGATTAACAGATCGACAGTTTAGATTTGTAGATGGTTTTAGTCGACAATGGATGTTTGGGTCCATCCATCCATCCATCCATCTTTGCATGAACAATACAAATAAACTCAAAAATATGAAATGTGCAATGTTCTTGTAATGACAAAAGCAACAAAGTAAATTTTTTTGTTACAATTTTTGGTAAAAAAGATAAATATTTTAACAGTATCAGAATCAGTGGCAGCGATGACCCTGTTTTACATGTATTCAGAACACACAACTGTGCAAAAACAGAAATGTTGGACGTCCCTTCAGTCTCATACTTGTCCATTCTCCAAACCAACACTCTTTGTCTCACCCAGTGCCAGATCACAGCAATGGATTTGTTTGTTATACATCCTTAAAATGAGTCTGAGGTGCTCCAGTGACAAAACATTAGTTCCACCTGCTACCTGCATTAAGAGAAGACAGGGTATCAAATCAAATCAAATCAAACCGAATCAAATCAAATCAAACCAAACCGAATCAAATCAATCAAACCAAATCAAACCAAATTAAATCAAATCAAACCAAATCAAATTAAATCAAACCAAACCGAATCAAATCAATCAAACCAAATCAAATCAAATCAAACTAAATCAAACCAAATCAAACCAAACCAAATTGAATCGAATTGAATCAAATCAAATCAAACTAAATCAAACCAAATCAAATTAAATCAAACCAAACCAAATCAAACCAAACCAAATTGAATCGAATCGAATCAAATCAAACTAAATCAAACCAAATCAAACTGAATCGAATCAAATCAAATCAAACTAAATCAAACCAAATCAAATTAAATCAAACCAAACCAAACTGAATCAAATCAATCAAACCAAATCAAACCAAATCAAATCAAACTACATCAAACCAAATCAAACCAAACCAAATTGAACTGAATCGAATCAAATCAAATCAAACTAAATCAAACCAAATCAAACCAAACTAAATCAAACCAAATCAAACCAAACTAAATCAAACCAAATCAAATTAAATCAAACCAATCCAAATCAAACCAAACCAAACCAAACCAAACTGAATCGAATCAAATCAAACTAAATCAAACCAGATCAAACTGAACCAAATCAAATCAAACTAAATCAAACCAAATCAGATCAAACTGAACCAAACCAAATCAAATCGAATCAAATCAAACCAAACTGAATCAAATCAAACTAAATCAAACCAAACCGAATCGAATCAAATCAAACCAAACTAAATCAAACCAAATCAAATCAAACTAAATCAAACCAAACCGAATCGAATCAAATCAAATCAAACCAAACCAAACCAAACTAAATCAAACCAAATTAAATCAAACCAAATCAAACCAAATCAAACCAAACTGAATCAAATCAAATCAAAATGTATTTATATAGTGCCAAATTATTACAAAAGTCATCCCATGACACCTTACATTTAGAGCTGGTCAAAAACAGAGCCAGATCCAAGTCCACATCAGACGACCCAGACCACCCAGAACAAATCACATTTTTGCACATTTAAAAAAAAAAAAAAAAAAATCTACTTTACCACTTAATTAGTTATTTGGTTTAGGCTGATGTTTTAAGATATTGGCAGCAGAAGTCCTCCCTGTAGAGTTGTACTCAGTGTGTTGGTTTGCCACAGGTTTCATTTAAAGGCTGAAATGAAGCCAAAACTGAAATGAAATGCTCCGTGAATGTCTGCTTGACTTGGTTCCAAAAGCAAATCCATTCTCACAGACCTTCAGGTTAAATGTACAAGTTTACAAGAGAAATTAAGCTCCACTTTTACTTCTACTTATTACTTAGCTTTGAAGCTTTGAGCCTGCCATGAAAAATGTTTCTGTACTTAATTTTTCTGCCCTTCAGGGATTTCTGGACAACTTATATTAAAGCTGCAGTGTTTCATACTTGAGCGTCTTTGTGCAAACACTTTTAATTTCCTTTCAACATATTGTGATTCAAGTTGTCTGAAAGGAAACGGACCTTCTGCATCTACTCCTTGCCATCCTTTCAAGCTGTAGAAAACTGACAGATTGTGTTGGACTATACAAATTATATTGAATGTAGGTGAATTGAATCTGGTTCCATCACCTGAACTTGAGTGGAAATTTACTGCCATACCCTGAAGTTTGGAAAAGCGACTTTACTTTTGCATAAATACGTGAAACAATACAAGGTTAACCCTTTAAGCCCTGACGTGTCTGTGGTGAGCGTTCTGAGTGTATGATTTAGTTCAAATATTCATAAAAATTCAACCGTTTGCTCAATAGGAAAAAATTCAAAACATGCTGATAGAATAGACCTTGTTCTTTCCATAGACATCTGAGCATGCTCAGTGCATCCCCCTGCCGCCTGTGGAATGGGGGCAAAACACAGAGCAGTGAGTGAGACCAACTAGTGACAAAAATAGACAGTTTGGACTTTTTTTTTTTTTTTTTTTTTTTACACAGTTTTCCATTTTGTTTTTTTGTTTTGTTTTGTTTTCGCTGTTGTTTGCAGTGTCGTTGTGATTTTCCTTTATTTGTTTTATTTTTTTTTTGATTGTGTAACTATTTGGAGTTCAACCAGGCGCCAAAAATACGCTGGAGTGATTAAGAAAAAAAAAAAAAGCCCTAAAACAAAACACAGAGCAGTGAGTGAGACTGACTAGCTATAAAAATAGACAGTTTGGGCTTTTTTTTTTTTTTTTTTTACACAGTTTTCCATTTTGTTTTTTTTGTTTTGTTTTTGCCGTTGTTTGCAATGTCGTGATTTTCCTTTATTTCTTTAATTTTTTTTTGATTGTGTAACCGCTTTTTGGAGTTCAACCAGGCACCAAAAAAATGCTGGACTGATTTATGAAAAAAAAAGAGCCCCAAAACAAAACACAGAGCAGTGAGTGAGACCGACTAGCTATAAAAATAGACAGTTTGGGCTTTTTTTTTTTTTTTTTTTAACAGTTTTCCATTTTGTTTTTTTTTTTTGTTTTGTTTTGTTTTTGCTGTTGTTTGCAATGTCGTTGTGATTTTCCTTTATTTGTTTTATTTTTTTTGATTGTGTAACTATTTGGAGTTTAACCAGGCGCCAAAAACACGCTGGACTGATTAAGAAAAAAAAAAAAAAAAGCCCTAAAACAAAACACAGAGCAGTGAGTGAGACTGACTAGCTATAAAAATAGACAGTTTGGGCTTTTTTTTTGTTTTGTTTTGTTTTTTTTACACAGTTTTCCATTTTGTTTTTTTTGTTTCTTTTATTTTTTTTGATTGTGTAACCGCTTTTTGGAGTTCAACCAGACACCAAAAAAATGCTGGACTGATTTATGAAAAAAAAAAGAGCCCCAAAACAAAACACAGAGCAGTGAGTGAGACCGACTAGCTATAAAAATAGACAGTTTGGGCTTTTTTTTTTTTTTTTTTTTTTACATGGTTTTCCATTTTGTTTTTTTTTGTTTTGTTTTTGCTGTTGTTTGCAGTGTCGTGATTTTCCTTTATTTATTTATTTATTTATTTATTTGATTGTGTAACTGCTTTTTGGAGTTCAACCAGGCACCAAAAACACACTGGACTGATTTAGAAAAGAAAAAAAAAAGAGCCCCAAAACAAACCACAGAGCAGTGAGTGAGACCGACTAGCTATACAAATAAGACAGTTTTTTTTTTTTTTGCACAGTTTGTTGTAATTATCCAAATTTCATCCAAAAATAACGAAGCGAGACTCTCGGTTTAAAAATACGCATTCATTTTTACTGCGTGCGGCAACTTGAAATACACATACGACTCTTCACAACTCGTGGCATACATACATCTACTTCGGTGAAAATTCCCTATGCCTCTTGGGTAATGCTAAGCCTCATGGGAAACGTAGTTATCGTTATGCAAATAATCTTAGCGTTCACTATTGCTTATTTTAGCTCAACTTTTAACATAAATCACAAATGAAATATATTGCATCTTTTTACTCAGAAACAAATGAACTGCAATTGCACATGCATCATCAAATTATAATAAATCTAAACACAAATTACTTGTACTTTATCTTTCCCAAATAAAGTCACAACACAGTTTTCCATTTTGTTTTTTTGCTTTTACTGTTGTTTGCAGTGTCGCTGTGATTTTCCTTTATTTGTTTTTTTTTTTTTTTTTGAGCGTGTTACTGCTTTTTGGAGTTCAACCAGGTCTCAAAAAGCAGCTGGAGTGATTTATTAAAAGAAAAAAGAGCTCCAAAACAAAACGACTGGGTCAAAACTCAAATCCTTGTTGTTGTTCAGTGTGTTCCAGTTCACAGTTCACGTTCAACATCCTAAATCTCTTATTGACATACATTCTGAGTGCCTTATTTAGTCCAAACCTGTCAAACTTCAATTCCTCTCTTTCTCTTTTTCTGTTTTTTCACCTGTTTTGACCCTAAAACACACAGTAAAACAAAACCACTGAAGAAAAGGAACACAAGCACATACTCACAGCAGCTTTTATGAACCTGAAACAGATGCAGATTCACAGCAGAACCTTTACCTGGAATAATGTCTGAGGGGTTAAAGGGTTAACTATATTTATATTTAGTCTTTTGATTTGGACTGAGCAGAGAGAGCTGCAAAGGGAAGTGCTGTTACATTATTGTTGTTCTGCAGTTTTTTTTTTTACAGCTATTTTTATTATTATTATTACAGTTTAAAGCTTATGTCCTGAATTATACATAATTCAGGATGAGGCATCTTAAAGTGACAAGTAAGTGTCTTACTCAGTTGAAATGTCTGTGAATAAAACATAATTTTTCCTGACACACAGCTGTATTGCAGCTGTAGTTACACCAACAAGACGGTGTATCAGAGGAAAGAAAAAAGATTTGAAAAATTCACACAAAATTTGAACTTTGACCTACTGTTGCCAAAATGTAATCACATCTATTCTGCATCACCGGCAATCTATAAACCTAATCTAGTATGAATTCAACCAATAGTTTTGCTGTTAGAGTGTTAACAAACAAACAAACTGAACCAAAAACAATACCCCTTGCCTCCCCTTTGCAGGGGCGGGGCAATAAACTGATAAACTATGGCCAGGATGGTTAATTTGGTTAAGCCAATAATAGCCCCACTGAACAAAAACATGGATCTTTTGAAAATCTGAGTCAAAATATTCTGAGAATAACACTTGCTCTAATACTTCCTGTGGAATTACATTGTAAAGTAAATGTACATTTTGCGACGGTCATTCTTATGCTTTACTGCAGGGGTGTCAAACTCATTTTGGTTCAGGGGGCATATTTAGCCCAATTTGATCTCCAGTGGCCCAAACCAATCAAATAATAGCATAATAGCCTATAAATAATGACAACTCCAAATTTTTTAGTGCAAAAAATAACATTAGATGATGAAACTATTTCTATCCAAAACAAAAAAGATGTGAATAACCGGGAAAAAATGAAATTTCTGAAGAAAAACAAGTACAATTTTATCAATATTATGCCTCAACTTATGATTTCTACATGTGCATTACAGATCAGATCTACCATAACATAAAACAGGCAAAATATTGTTAAAATTACACTTATTTTTCTTGAGACATTCCAGGTTGTTCATATTTGTTCAGGTTATTGACATTTTATTGTTAGAGGATATCAGAATTTAATGTTCTTTGCAATAAATCAAAGAGAAAAAAATTGGTGTTGCCATTATTTAGAGGCATAATATCATATTATTTTTCTCACATTAAACCTTTAAGAACATTTGGAGTCATTATTTCTAGGTTATTATGCTGGTATTTTTGAGTTTGATGCCCATGACTGTTAACATCTTCGGGGTAATTTTTGCATTTTGCACTTTGTAAATTCATCTTGCGGGCCAGATTGGAACCTTTGACCTTTGGTTTTGGCCCCCAGGCCGTATGTTTGACACCTGTGCTTTATCGTATCTGGCCCGACTATGACATAAGAAACCTAAATTGTTCAGGAGGTATAAGCAATGTGCATTTTGTAGCCATTTAAAGACACACAACAAACCAGTGGGTGACATCACGATAGCTTCTTTTATACAGTCTATGGTCTGCTGCGAAAACAAACTGAACCAAATGCTAAACAGGGAGCCTGTTCCACACACAAAAACAGTCGGTGAAGTACATGTCTGTGTATGTAAAACATCAAAGCCTGCAGCCTGCATGTTGTAGCCTGTGGAAACCATGCACAAATAGGCCCTTGTGGTCACTCGTGGGCATCGCTGTGACTCACAGTGTGCCTGAAGCCATTACTGCATCTATGCATAGTTTGTCAAATTACTCATACAGCTGTGTGTATGAGTCACATAAGCAGGTTATGCATTTTATTCATGTGTAAAGCAAAGCTGCTGTGTGTGATTTTCAACATACTGTACTACAGTCATTGTTAGTGTTATTTTCATATTACAGCTGTGATTTGTGTCTATATTTTGCAGCATGTTGCATAGAAAAGCTGTACACTCGCCTGCATGTACAGTGTGGACTGCTGAAAAAAGGCTCAGTTGATAAGCGAAAGAAATCATCCAAACACATCGAGTAAGTAGGACTGCATAATGAAAAATGCATACGTTGGCATATGGTGTGCCAAGCTGACTTAGAGGTAATATTCCTCCAGCCCATACACTCATAAATCCATATCCATTACTCCTTTTAAGGCAGAGGTCAATAGTTCACATTCGATCACATGGGAGAAGCCCTTCACTGTCTGCTTCTGTTGCCATGGCAACTGGCAGCTGCTGCTGACGGCTGACAGATGGAGAGTTAAAGGAAAAGATACAGACAGAGAGGGAAAGGTTTTTTTCTTTTTTTTTTTTAAATCGCTGTAGGTGTATTTTAATGCGTTTGGACGTACAAAGCGGAGAGGTGATGCCTGCTTTTCAGGAGCACTGCAGGTCTCAGTCCTCAAGTTCTCAATTCTCTCACTCACCTGGACTATTACGAGTGTTTTTCCAACACATCAGAACATATCTTATTCATCTGATCCTGAGGGAAAGACCAGTCCAGAAGTGGTCTTGGTGCCACTCTATTCAGTCAAACAACAGCAACAGAACAGATGTAGCAAGTCAGAAGGAGGGAACTTTATCATTAAAGGAAGCAAAAGTAATGTGTTATGTTGTATAAATAGGAGATGGGGGTGGGATTTAATAAGTTTTTTTCTTCCCACTCCTTTTTGAGCAGTACATTAGGGATGTAACGATCACTGGTATAACGATAAACCGCGGTAAAATTGCAGACGGTTAGTATTACCGTTTAAATTCTAATTATCATGATAACCGTGTTTGATTACCACACTTTTAGGAGAAAAAACGCCTATGTAAAGCTATGCTTTTATGTCAAATATTTGAGTATAGTTTTAATTTATTACAAATTTGATTTTATACACCTAATATTTGGAACCACAATTCACTTTTAAAGTCTTTGAAAAGGTTTGTTAAGCATCTTTTTGTTATTTATATAATAAATTAAATAAATTTTTCAAATTGGATTTTATATATTTTTTTCTCCTTTTGTGTTTTTCTAGTAGGTTAAAGTGAAAAAAATAATAGGCAGTTGATATAAATGAAGTTCTGCTGAAAAAAAGATATCTAACATGGGTATAGTAAACATTTCTGTATATAGTATATAAAGGCAAAACCAAAAGTACTGAAAAACAGCCAAAATAGGCTCAGACCACTAAGGGTTAATATTTTAATATTTCTGCCAACAGAAGGTACACTGTGCCTATTATTTTATTTGTTTTTTGTTTTTGTTTTTTTTAAAATACAACTTGGTTAAATTATTTCAGTGTGTGTATTAGTACTTTTTGAACATTTTGAGCACAATTTTAATAATATCGCGATAATAATGATAACCATGATAATTTTGGTCACAATAACTGTAATATGAAATTTTCATATTGTTACATCCCTACAGTACACATTGAATTTATTTCATTATTACTAGTGTACATGGCAATTGCTATTTCGTCTTGATCATCTTTCTCTGATATTAGTTCCTTGTACAAAGAAAATGTACAAAGAAAATGTTTAATTTTTTCTTCTGCTCAAAACAAATAAATGAATGAATGAATGAGAATACCAAAGTTATGTCCAGACAGATCATATATGACATTGCATCCTTGAACACTTTTAATAGAATTGAATACAATTTTTTATTTTAGAAAATTCAATACCAACATACTATTTAGGATGAAACAGATTTTTAATTATGTTTATTTATAACTGCAGACACTTCGCTAATATAAATATCCCATAATATAACAATAATAATGATGCAATAAATGGACAATGGCCAAAAGCAACAAAGAGACACATGCCATCCAGTCAGTATAACACTGATGGCAGTAGAGGTAAGACTGGCCAGTTACCACGGTAACATGCCTCCAACTGATGAGGGAAGTAAAATGTTGTCATGTCTTGAACAGCACATCTGACCACATGCATTCTGTTTTTTAATTCTACAAAAATATGTTGAAGGATAGTAAAAAATATAGTATAGAGGTATTTAATCTTGTGTGGAATTTCAAAGACAGCCATAAAAATGCAACGCTTAAGAATTTGGATGACTCTATTCTCCAACAGTTGAATTTAAATAATATTCTAGAATACTTTTCTTTTGACTTTTGAAAAATTCAGTTTGGATTCTAAAACATTTGAAAAGTTAAATCACACAAATCTTTTCCATTGACCCTGAAACTGTGCTAATTTAACTTAAATAAAGCATAAAAATTTACCGAATGGAAATACGACAATTTCGCCAAACTCTCGTTTTACAATTAAAAGTTTTTGCGCTGGCAAGAGGTGGTTTTCAGGTGTAGCACAAATAGTATATCACGCTAAACTGCAATGGAAAGACCTTTTTCCACAACTTGAGTAATGTGAATTCAAAAAAATGGATGTTGACAGACATTACAACAAAACAGAAGAAGAGTTTTAACAGAAACATGTCGCGGTATGTGTGGACACACCAGGAAACCCAATAATTTTTTAATTCAGTACGGGATAGAGGGGTAATATATAATAATAATGAATATATCCGTAAATCAACACCATATTTACATTCATCGCCATGTTTATGGAATGGCTTCTCGTGTCATCGCGTGATAATAAATAAACAAAACATCACATTTGTGATTTAATGGAAAAAAAAAAAAACAGACATTGCGCACTTCTGTTTTTTCAGCATTTAGTAAATATCGGTAAAGTTTTGCGCACATGTCCAGTGGAAAAGCCACTACAGAAATTCCTTCTTTTTACTCAGGGACTTTATAAAACACAGTTACAGGTTATGCCAACAACCAAAAGGGACAGTCGACCCCACAGCCAACTTTAACCCACCAGCTCTGAAAAGAATTTTACCTTTTCCTAATTATTTGGTCTGAATTGGACGTTATAGTTAAAGACACCCCCCCCCCCAAAAAAATAAATAAATAAATAAAAATCAAATGCTAGGAAGTGGATCTTTAAGCTGAAATTATTGTGTCAACTTTAAACTCCAACTTCAAATGTAATTCAGTCTTGACTTTGAGGTGGCTGTTTCTTGAGTATGAACAAAACCATCAGGGGTTTGTTTCTGGGCTTGTTTGGTAATTCGTTAACCCCAACGCAATGCAAAATGCATTATCCTGTTTCTGGGCTAGTTGGTTCAAAGTCTGCACTTGTTAAGTGCCGCGTTCCAGGGCTGATTTTAACGAGGAGGTCTGGGTTAGAATGATGACATATTCTTGCAGCTTCATTTCACTCGATTTCTGTTTGATATATTATTTATATTTGAAAAAGAAGATTTTTAACAGATGTTTGAAAGTATCTTTGATGATATCAGATTTTTCCCCTGGACAGTTTGCATCGACAAAAACAAATCTATCAGGTGAGGATTGATCCACTCACTGAATTTTATTCTCCGCATTGATTCATGGATGCAGATTACCTCAGGGCCTAATACAACAGAGGACAGAGTGGGTGTGGCTTGGAGAGATGGGTGCATGAATGAGAGCGATACGGGGGCGGAGCCAATGGACCACTGTGTGTGTGATGAGGTATGAATGTGGTGAGTGAGTGGGCAAGGGAATGAAAGAGAGTTAAGTTTTCTACATTCTTTTTTGTCCTGTTGCTCAGCGTGGTTACAACAGTAACCGTTTAGAGTTTTGTTAATAAAGTCACTAGTGCAGAATAACTCGGGTCATCGTTGGACGTCCAGCATTATTATACAGTCACGGAAAAAATTATTAGACCATCAAGTCATCAAAAACAATGCTTATGCAATCCAGTACTAACTCCTGTGTGTATCATGTGACTTTAACAGACAGAAAAGAAAACATGGAATGTCTAAAAGCACTGTTTTTGTCAGTACAATGCCATAGATATTGATGGAAGAACTGAAGGGATTTTGGTTATTATCAAGAAAACATGGAAAATGGACAGATATCAGCTCTGAAATTAAACTACTATGAGCTATTTTTGTTGTTATCATTATATTTGTCCAAACAAGTGTACCTTTAGTTGTACCAGGCATTAAAATGAACAAGAAACTGAAGAAAACAAGGGGTGGTCTAATAATTTTTTCTGCGACTGTATATGTGAATATAGTAATGCTGACAGATTCATTAATTTGGGAGAGAGAAAAGTGTGTAATGCACTTCCTTTGACATATTTATATTTGAAAAAAAGAAAAAAAAAAAGAGAGATTTTTAACAATTTTGATAATATCTTTGTGGCGGATGGTGGGGGGGTTCAATGGGGCAAAGCCAATCTAAATCAACATTATGAACACTTCAAATCACATAAAACCATATTGTGTTTCATCATACATTAATTAAATGAATATAAAATGAATCCTTTTGGAGCCAAAGCGAAGCATTGGCTTTAATAAAGTTGTCCTCAGTTATGACGAATTCCATTGGAAAGAGCGGGAGCGGAGGCGTTCATTCGTTTGTTTGTTAATAGTTGCATTTACATTAACGAACACAACCACACACACACAAACGGATTTTGCATTCCATAAGCCTTGGTGTTCGCTACACCATTGTTAGCTCGCTATTTGCGTTAAAGGGTGCGTTAAGGTTGAGTTCGCTAGTTAACCCAGAAAGAAGCCCAGAAGAAAGTTAAGGGACAGAATAAACCCAGCAAAGTTTTATGATTCTGCCAAACTTCTCTCCAGATTCAGGATAGAAATTGGCCATGAATGTAGCTTTACTGGTTCCGGTCTTCTTTATAAGGAGTTATTTTGTCACCATTGGCTGTTATGAATTTGGACGAGTGGCTATGACTTGCACAGTCCCCCAGAGGTCAGTTCTTGGACCCCTTCTATTCAATTCATTTATGCTTCCTTCAGGTCAAATTCTGCAGAACTGCAACATTGATTATAATAATTATGCAGATGATGCATTCGTATACAGAGTGCATGGAACTGTCATGAAAGCTAAACATGATTACTCTGAAGAATCTAAAATGTAAAACAATCTAGTTTGTTTTTGTATGATTCCAGATGTGTTCATTAATAGTTTTAATCTGTAGAAACTAATGTTAGATCAACACGTTTTTGTCAAAGGAGGAGAAATTAGCTTCTCTGCAGTACCATGAGTAAGCTAAATAGCTAATATTACAGCTAGCACTAATGTATGGTAAAAGAATACTGACTGGTAATGGGTCATGGTATTTCAAGAGAAAAAAGCACTGACATCGTAAGAATACATTTTTTGTCTTATCTCTATGAAATTTCTTTATTAAAATATAGATATAACAAAATAATGCAGTATCAAATAACATAATAAAACAATGTTCTTGTAATATTTAGTCTTATTTCTTACTTTTTACTTTATAAATGTGACTTTTGTTTTTACCACTTTATTCTCATAACATTTTGAAGTTTTTCTTGAAATCTTACTTTTTTTTTTTTTTTTTCAGAATTTTTTGACTTCTAACATTCTGACACCATTCATAATATTATGCCATAAGTAATATTATTGTACTTTCCTCAAAATATTTCAACTTCTCAAAACATTATTTCATTATTATCCAAATATTTTGATTTTTAATCATTAAAAAAACTAAATATATTGACTTATTACTTTTAATATACCTTCACAGTCCTAAATTTTGAAAAAAATATATTATGTCTTTATTTTTGTAGTGTTATCACTTTTCTGTAAATATTTTTTAAATATCAGACCACTCCTCATTTGTATTAAATTAGCCTTCATTTGTTAGATAATTTGTTTTAATTTGGCTAATAAAGCATTCCCATATTGATTAAACTCTCTTGTTTAATTGGTTGCCATCATTAAATTTGCATTTATGAAACAACAAAATGAAGCCTCCTTTTAAATCAGAATTTATTCATTTTTATCCTTGTTTTGTTCAACTCTGATTATAACTAATACTAAATCAAATTATGCTTTGTAGACTACGACCCCGTATGTTTTTTTTATTTTTTATTTTTGCTCATGTTGTATAAATGTGTTCCCCAATATTGTCAGAATTCCATTCAAGAATCGTTCACCAATCATCCCTGACCGCTGTTTTAATTATTTATTATCATCTGAAAGGCAGCATTAATGAATCATAAGAAAAAGACTGTGAAGAGTTATACCAGAAGTAAAAGCAGTAAACCTTCGTACAAAGTAGTGAGTGCACTTGTCATTTGTTACATCAATTTTCAATGTTTTTTACATTTTACAAATCGCGGACCTCAACCCTGACCCAACATCTGTGAATTAAAAAAGGAAAGGAAAATAAATACCACGTGAAATATTATATTTACTCAGTCATGAACCTAATGTGACCTAATTATGTTTGTATTTTGCCTCAACATGTGTTAACCTCCGTTTAACCGCTTCAGTGTAAACCACACACTGAGCTCCTGGCTGTTTTAAAGACACACACACACGAGGTAATGAGGGCTGCAATTATGTACACTCCTTCAGGATGACGATTCAATTAGAAATAACCTTTGGACATGATTTGAATGGCACAGATAAAATAACAACACTGCTAAAAAGGCCTCATGTTATAGAAAAAAAAAAAATCACTTCCTAAACAAAGCAGTATATATCAGGAGTTTTCAATATTTAGTTCCATTAATGTTTCATTTTGTGTTCAATCACCTCTAGACGCAGATGAAAAGAAATATTAGCATATTTCCACTGGCAAATAAATGGAGCTATTATACAAATTAATACTTAAATTAGCTGTTTGGAGTTTTTGCTCCCAAACTGCAGTCAAATGAAAAATTAATTTCCCTAAATTTGTTTATAAAATAACAAGAGGGGTTAATGCAGAGCTATTAGGAAAATATTTTTTCTCACCATCCTGTTAATTTCATTTCACGGGTGATCGCACACATCGGAGATTGGAATAATAATAATAATGATGATGATCTTTTCTATTTGAAATGAAAAAAAAGAGAGACCAATTAGGGTGCTGATTTGTAGGTCTGACTGTGTGATGAATTATTCATGAAATTAGGGACAACAAGAAGGAGAATGAAGGGATCAGCTGGCCCACTGAGGAGGGATGAAGGCTTTTAAGACAGGAGAGCACTGTGTGTTTTGTGACGGGACACAGTCAGTCTGCTGCCTCTGCTTTTGGATACAACACCACCAACCAGGTATTTACTTTTACAAACTTAAAATTAAGATTAAAAATATATATATATAGTCAAACCAGAACAGTTAAGTGACTTTTTATTCTGTTTTATATTAAAAAATGTAAACTACTATTACATTAATATAGGTACATTCATATAGTAATTAGCAGTTATTTCAGTTCACTATCATGTGTGCATGTTATATAATGTATTTATATATTTTGTACATAATTAACATTCATTATTACAGTTTTAAGTATTAAATAAAAGCATATCTGGCAAATATTTACTAATAGCAATTCTGACAGCTAATGTACTTACAGAAATTATTTATTTTAATTAGCATCTCATAATGCATTAATTAATTTTAAGCAGCACTGTCTTGTTATTATTTACTAAACTCAATTAATACCTTTAGATGTTAAATAATTCAGTCATTGCCAGCTAAAATTATACTAGATGCTGCTGATTAATTTTTTATTGCATTAACTAATTTTAATTTATATACTTAGATATAAAGTTGTTTTCTAAATAAAAAAAAAATACATACATTTTATATTGTGCCACAAAAATATTACAGTATATTACAGATAGTATAATAGTAAATAAAAACATATGTATTTTTGTCTCTCTAAAAATAAATGATCTCATGTATTAGAAAAAAAAATTGTTAAAACTGTATACTTCATTGCATGCTGCAGCTTGTAAATATTTAATGAGTTGCTTAAAAATTTAAATCTTTAAAGAGGTTATTTTCCCTGAAGGGATTTCAATGATGAGTTCTTTTAATTAATTTTCATCACATGCAGGACAGATCGTAAATTATGATCTACTTGTATTAATTGTTATCTGTATTACTCTTTCTATGACAGACTGTAAACACAGGAAGTGGCTCAGAGACCTTAAACCGGCAGACTCCAGGACCCAGAAGCCTCAGCGTGGCCCAGTCCCTGCGCGCGGTGCATTCACAGTTCACAAGCATCTCGACCTAAATGCGATGTGACGGGAGAACCTTTACTGAAACAAACGGGAATATAGTATCAGAGAAGGCTGACCGAGCTGTGAACCGGAGCCCTAACACGGAGCAAATTAACATCAGCAAAAAATAGCTCTCCGTTTTCAGATCGCTTATGTGCCAGGCAGAGGGGGCATCACAGCGCTGTCAGGTCATTTCAGCCCCCAGATGTCTGCACCAGGGGCTGATGGGAAAGAAGAGGGGCTTCCTACGGCTGAACTATGACCACTGATCTGGACTAGTTCCTGAGGTGCTGCTGTTTTATGTCCTGTTTGGGCCCCTCTACCATCCGTCATCAGATCCCTTTTCCTTATCTGAGTTGTCCACTGATGCTCTATGTGACTCTCAGTTTGTCCTGCTGCAAAAACAGAAGCTCCCTTTGACATGTGCATACACTGGTACCACTAAAAGCATCCATCTGCTTTAACCCATGAAGACCCAAACATCCACCACCAACCAAAAGCATCGACTGATATAAACTCTTTAATATCTGCTGATCGTACTTGAAGATAGATTCTGTTCATTTAAATGTTTTTTTTTTGTTTTTGTCTTCGTTTGCTTTGTTTTGTTTTACCTTGTTTCTTTGCATGTTCGAAATACATACATACATACATACATACATAAAAATAAAGATACACTAATCCTGTCAATACATTGAAATAATTGGTGTAAAATGCAGTTTCATGGTCATCACATTTGACCTATTTGGACGTTCAGAGGGGCACGTACTAATAGTTTGATTTGATTTGATTTAGTGATTTATTCCAAACATGCAATGAAATTTAACACATATGCGAACAAGCAAAACATGCATAATAATACAAATATAACAGCACAATAGTTCCATTTACATGCCCTTAAAAGGGGTGGGAAGAAGTGCAGCTTATTTAATCCCACCCCCTCTCCCTAAAATATTATTGAAAACATATATTTATCTCCCTCTTCCTTTTATGTTTCTTCTTTATATAAATATATATATATATACACACACACACTCATTCATCCATATACACATACATACATTTATAAATATACCTACAACATACAAGTACACGCATACAAATACACATATAATGTTTTACAAATGCATTTCTTAGTTGTGCTGGTGAATAAATAAATAAATAATAAACAAGAGAAACACTTGGACCACCACCAAGTAAGATCTGACCCCCCCACCCACTCGATCACCACCAAAATTTAATCATTTCTTCCTTGTGCTAGTATCAATATTGCCTGAAAATTTCATGAAAATCTGTCCGTAACTGTTTGAGTTATCTTGCTAACAAACAAACAAACATGCAAACACACAAAGCAAAGCGATCACAATACCTCCTGGCAGAGGTAATGACTCAAAGAAAGAACTACAAATGTAAACAAGAAAAGCACTCGGAGAGCGCAGACCTCCGCCAAGACAGATCTGCCTCCCATGTTTGTTTGTTTGTTAGCAAGATAACTCAAAAAGTTATGGATGGATTTTCATGAAATTTTCAGGAAATGTTGATGCCCCCCCCCCCCTTGATCACCACCACATTTTAATCATTTCTTCCTTGTGCCAGTATCAACATTTCCTGAAAATTTCATGAAAATCGTCCATAACTTTTTGAGTTATCTTGCTAACAAACAAACACACAAACAAACAAACAAAGACGCACACACACAAAGCAAAGCGATCCCAGTACCTCCTGGCAGAGGAAACAACAGTGAACATAATGTGACAATTAATAACCCTCATCCCTATATCTTGTGAAAAACATGCTCTTATAAGTGTTTTTGAACTGGCTTATGTTTGAACATTCCTTGTGCTCCTCCTTCAATCTGTTGTGGGTTTTCGTGAGCATTTTTTCTCTTTATTGGAGAAAACCCACGACTTTTAGCATGTGCCGTCCAGAGGCTTAATAGTGAACGTGGAAACACTGTCATCTTCTACAGCATTGATTCACCAGTAAAACCCATGGAGTTGGATCAATGACAGTGGATGGAAATGCTTGGTTTATGTTCAGTTAATGATATATTTTGCTGAAAAAGTGACTTTTTCTGTAGTTTTCTGTATTTTTGATATAATAACCTTCAACTTTAATCTGATTTTTTATGAACATCTACATGATCAGCAAATTAGATACAGGAAAATACCTGATTTATACTGATAAAATGCAAAATACAGAGGATAATATTCTAATAAATGGTGATGAATCACTTAAGAAATGTTAGATATAGAGAAATTTCACAAAAGTAGCACTGGGTCTTTATGGATCAGCCTTCTTGGTACATTCCTACGCCCGTGCATCAGTGTATGGATTCGACTTGTGCAAGGTCAGCTCATCATGTCAAGGCAGTGATGTACAGCTGTTACACCAAAGCTTTTACTGACTGACAGTGTGTAGCTGGGCTCCAGAATGGACTGGTTTAGGTCAGATGACAGTCATGGAAACTGACGGATTAAAATAACTGCAGTGCAGAGCAGAACAAGACCATCTCAGATGTCCACAGAGCAAATATAACAGTTAAACCAGCTTTTAAAGGTTCAGTATGTGATGCCTGGGACCCACTGTCAACCTCACCTGTGCGTGACTCCACTGCTATATCTGCTTTGTGTATGCATGTGTTCACACCAGTGCATTTGACGCTGCTATTGCTGCAGCTGCTGCATACACTCAGGTGCCCCTTGGTAATAGCCATTAATATCATTACCCCACCCCCCCGAATGGGAGGGAAGGGGGTTTGTTTTTGGTTTGGTTGGTTTGTTTGATTTTTAACACTCTAGCAGCAAAACTATAGGTTGAATTCTTACCAAATTGGGTTTATAGATTGCCAGTGACCCAGAGTAGATCTCATGACATTTTGGGAAACATAGGTCAAAGTTCACATTTTTTATGAATTTTTAAAAAAAATTTTCTTTTCCCATTTACTTATAATGGGTGAAATTTCAAAATTCTGTAGCAGCAAAACTATCAGTGTAATTTGTACCAGATTTGGTTTATAGATTGTCAGTGACCCAGAATAGACATCATTAAATTTTGGGAAACACAGGTCAAAATTTCTATTTTTTATGAATTTCTTAAATCTTTTTTTTCCCCCATTTATGTATAATGGGCAAAATTTCACATGCCTGCAGCAGCAAAAGTATTGGTTGAATTCATACCAAATTGGGTTTATAGATTGCCAGTGACCCAGAATAGATGTGGTTACATTTTGGGAATAGTAGGTCAAAATTCAAATTTTTTATGAATTTGTAAAACCTTCCCATTTACTTATAATGGGGGAAATGTACAAGGGGTGGGGTTTGTTGTGCCTGGCACCACTTGTTTTGAACTTCAGTTCAGCATTTTTTTTCTAGGACTCATTCCAGTCTCATCCATTTTATTTGGAACCTAGTAACATGTTCTGATCCATCTTTTAATTATCGCTCTGTTAGAAGGTTCCAATGTCTGCAGTCAGACTTTTTAAGATTTTTGTGCTTAATAAAATATGAAATGTATGCTTCAGATGAACTCATCCATGACTCCTTAGAGACACTCTGACCCCTTGAGGTCCAGCAGTTCCACCCCTTTTGTCCAAATATGATCACTTCTGGCCCCAAAAACCCACCATGGTGATGGCTAGATATTATTTAGCTTAATATTAGCATAAAATTTTGAGCATATTTAGATTAAAAACATAACTGACATTGTAATGGCTGAATATGGCTATCAACATTTCTTTTCAGTCTTTTACTTCATGTTAAATTAGACATTGCTTCTATTTTCCAGATACCATGGTGTTTCAGTGAGGGTGGGGCCTCACCTATCCTGGACAGGTCACCAGTGAATCATTTGGTTGATTAAACACTAATGAAAACATATTCATTCAGTTTCTGCAATTAGACGAATCCACCTCAATCTTACACAATGGGTCTTTATTTAACATGCTTCTTTTTTTTATTCAAGCCTATTCAAGGTCAAAATGGTCAGTAATCAGTGTTTTATCTTTGGAATACAAAAAAAGAATGAATGAATGAGGGGACTGTGATTATCATGATGTAAATCATCACAGGCAAAGGTTAAGACTGTTAGCATCCACTCATGGTGTAACTGATGACTGATGATTCACTGATGACTCAAAAAAATGCAAAAAATCCACCAAATTCAGTCGACAGTTTGGAACAGACTGTAGGGAAGGGCCCACTGAGGTGTAACGTACCTTAAATGAGGAGAACCCCCTGAAACTGTTGCCTATATGCGAGCCTGTACACTGATTTACATGTACAGGACTCTCTGACCTGGTGAATATTGGACTCACATGGATGGTTGGACCAATGAGAAGACCAAATTATTCCTTTGACCTATCCAAGAAAAAAACACCACAGCTAATACTGATGGAAAACAGCAATGGAATTCCATCATCTACTGGCAGATCCACTTCTTCATCCATTTACCCTGTAAAGGCTGAACCATTAAATCATTGACAGAAAATTCCAGTTCTTTGAAACTGGAGCCTTTATTGGTCCTTCTGAACAACGAAAAAAATGTTTTTTCAAATGTCAGTTTCCATGTATGAATTTCAATTTTGTATCATATTTGATACATCGGGTCTCAATGCTCAAATATTATTATTTTTGAACAAACAAAAATAAGCTGCTACTTTTTTCACATGCTTTGAACCCAGCAGCTTAAACAATGACACGGCTAATTCATAGTTTACAGGCTAACGAGCCTCATGCCGCTAATACATTTAGGCTCATCACACCAGACCAATGAAATTACCGAACAGGTCACAGTGGACCAATAAAATCGTTCGAATCGCTGTAAATCAAATGCACTCGCACTAAATTCTTCAGATCATTCATTTTGCGTGTCATCCACACACTGTTATCATGGAAAACACCCGAAGAAATGCATATAAGGCAGCTTTCAAGTTGAAGTCGAAGAAGGAAATAGAGCTGCTGCACATAAACTTGGCATTAATGAATCGATGGCGAGATGTTGGAGACGGTAGCGTGCGGCTTATATTCAGGTGCGCTCAATAGTCTGGAAATTACGGTAATAAAACACAAATATGTCTAACAAATTGGTCATTCCTTTTCAAAATTGCCAAGTTCTGCCTCCTTCCTCATTAATGACAGTCTTGTAGTGTCACTGGAAAGGCCTCTGGTGAGCGAATTCTTCCCCCTGGTGGATTATCTGTGTATTGCATGTATCTAATTGTATACATCAGGTTTTACAAGAAAAAAATATCACACTGATCATGTAGAGGGCTTCAAAACTCATGTATCAAATATGATACGTTTGGTGTTATAGGGTTAAAGTGCCTCATGATGTAGCCATAGCGCCACCTGCTGATCACACCACCTAGCCTATTATATCCACTCAAACCCAGTTGTTTTTGCACAATCTTAAAAGTTCTGTTCAAATTCATTTTCATTTCATTTCACAACAATCCATTTCGACTAGATGATGTATCATTTCCACAGCAATAACTCTGTACAAAGGGGGAAAATAAAAACATATCAACCCCATTTAGTGTTGGAAATACTGCTGTTTCAATGTAAAAAAGTAACAAAGAGTAAAAACGCAACAGAGGATTTGAACTGTAAATGGTCAGAAACACAAAGCTATGGAGGTACATCATGTGAAGACAAAGGCAGTAAAGGTGGGAGATGGTGAACACCCCTCCCTTCATGATCTTCTTCACGGCCAATTAGGTCAGAGCAGAGCACGGAGCATTGCTCTAATGTTGGAGATGTAAGATTGGAGAGACACGACTGGAGGAAGGACCAGGGAGGGTTTTAAAAGCAGTGTTGTTGGCTGTGTGGATGTGGTGAGGTGCCATTTCCTGTCACAGCCTGAGAACACCACTACAATGATATAAACGCATGCAGGTCCACAGCAAGAGCCACTCCTAATACAGCCATCAGCCCTGGGTGAAACAGTAGAGCTGGGATGGGTTTAAAACTGCAGCACTAGACTGGACTAGAGCTGCGACCCATTAATCGATTAGGTGCTTGAAGTCAATGCAAAAATTCCTGATTCGATTAATCGACTCGAATTGATTGAAAGGAGATATTCTATTGCAGTTTTCCTGAACTGAAGCTTCTTTGTGCGTCACAATAAGCGTCCGTGTGAAACACAACAGTGGAACCAATGTTTAACAGCAGAGAAATGAAGGAAACAAAGCTTTGATTCAGGAGAATTGTGGTTGAGTGATTTTTTTGGATCACTTTGAGTCGATTAAAATATAAACCGTATGCCGCGTTTCCAGTACATGGTACCAGTTCGACTCAACTCGACTCTGCCTTTTTGTGTTTCCATTACATAGAAGAACCTGGAATCTGGTACCCAGTACCAGTTTTTTAGTATCTACTCTCCCGAGGTCCAAAACAGGGGAAGAGATACTAAAACATGACATGTAAACACTGCAGACCACTGATTGGTCAGAGAGTTGTTTATGTGTCATCAATGTGTGACACGGGTTCAGACATTTCTGTCCTTAGTGGCCGACGAAAAAAATCAGCGTGAGCTTGATGGGGCAACATGCAATGAGTGAGTTTATAAGCACCTCTCCGAGCAGACGTCATGGAAGTTACGCACAGCGTCACTATGACGTCCAGGTACTCTAAAGTTGGTAGTATCCTGTAAAGGAAACGGTCTCCAGGAATAGGACCTGGTACCAGAGTCAAGTTGAGTCGAGTCACACTGGTTCCACACAGTGGAAATGTTATTGGACGGACATAACAAGACTGTATTACTTTTGTGAAATTTTTCAAACATTTTTATTGTCATGTTGAAAATCAAGGTCAGTGAAGTTACCATATTTGGTTCCTTCTAAGAAGCATATAAAAATACAAGAAAAACAAATGTAAGGTGAAAGGAACATGTATTTTAGAACATTAGACCAACATGCGTGCTGATCCAGACCCCTGTCCACATCCACATGATCCCTTTGAACATCATTCCTTACATTAGTACCATTACTTCATGGTACCGAACAAAGCAGGTCCACTCACTGTTCATGCAGAGGTGGACCTTACAGACCCTGTAGACCACATTGGACCTGAGATTTTTGACTCACTGTCCTCACTGGAACTGTTACTGTCACTGTCTTGTGATGTGTGCAGAAATAATCAAAAATAGTCACTTGCCCGATAAAGGGTTAGCCTTTTTTTTGCTCATGTGTGAACACATTAAGTAGCGCTCCATGGCCTAGTAGCAGGTTAGCCAGCAGAATATTAACCAAAGCTCTTACGATAAGATTTTTCTGACAAAGGATGCAAAATTCCACTTTTCAAGCGTGACCACGTCATGGTTGGGGTCTTCAGGGGAGCTCAGATTCTGATCTGTTTGAATGGAATCCTATGGGAGAAGTGTCTGAGTTCACTGAATAAACAACTATATTCAAAGATGAAGCTAATTCGCTACAGGTTAGCCGTTAGGTTTCATCAAGTTCTTTGTAATGTCTTTGAAAATACGCTGTTAATTAACATTATTCAGCTCTAGTTATTTCAGTTTTGAGATGTTGTATAAATAGTGTGGTGGCAAAATATTTAATGCAATGCACCAACCTCCAAATTTCATAAATTCCCTTGTACCTTTATATTTACAAAGATAAATATAAAGATGTAAAGCAGCGGTCTCAAACATGCGGCCCGGGGCCAAATGAGTCCCGCCAAAGGCTCCAATCCGGCCCATGGGATGAATTTGCAAAGCGCAAAAATTCCACAGTCAAAACTGTGGAACTCATTTTAGTTCAGGTTCCACATACAGACCAATATGATCTACAGTCAAATAATAGCATAATAACCCACACAAAATAATGACTCCATATTTTCTTCTCGGTTTGATGTGAAAAAAATATTACACTATGCCTATAAATGACAACTTCAAATTTTTTGTCTTTGTTTTAGTGCAAAAAATAACATTAAATTATGAAAAATATTTACATTTACAAACTATCCTGTAACAATAAAATGTGAATAACCTGAAGAAATATGAACCTGAAAAGTCTAAAGAAAATTAAGCACAAGTTTAACAATTTTCTGCCTGTTACTAAGTGTTTAGTGTCTTTGTAGATCTGATCCATAATGTGCATGTAGAAATGATAAGCTGAGGCATAATATTGTTAAAATTGCACTTATTTTTCTTGAGAAATTTCAGTTTCAGTTTCACAATGGCATCACGGGTACAATGCCACTAGTAATAGCATAATAACCCTTTAACAATAAAATTTGAACCTTAAAATTAAGTGAAATTTTTTTAATATTCTGGATGTTACTAAATATTTAGTACATTTGTAGATCTGATCCATTGGTTGTGTCAATCATAAGCTGACTCATAATATTGTTGAAATTGTTCTTATTTTAGTTCCAAATTCCAAACTTCAAAATTTTATCAATGTTATGCCTGTTACTAAATATTTGTGTAACAATGTGTGCAATACATTTGTACAAATGATAAGTTGAGGCGTAATATTGTTAAAATTGCACTTATTTTTCTTAAGAATTTTCATTTTTTTCAGGTTATTCACATCTTTTTTGTTTGGATATTTTATCAAATTAAATATTTTCATAATTTAATGAGGTTTTTTTGCGCTAAAACACAGACAAAAATTTGGAGTTGTCATTATTTATCGGTTATTATGTTGTTTTTTTACTGGTCCGGCCCACTGAAGATAAAATTGGGCGTAATGTGGGCCCTGAAAGAAAATGAGTTTGAGACCACTGATGTAAAGTATATATATTGTGGGTGAAAATAGCTGAATTGCTGCCATGTGACTGTCTGCACCCAAGTACATTAAAAATACAAATAATCCGTTTTAAAAAATCCTTTATCTAAGGAACATTCTGCAGTGTTCTGTGCACCAAAGTTATTATCGTTAACGAAAACTAATGAAATGGCGAAAACTAGAATAGTAAAAACATTTTTGTTAACTGAAATAAATAAAAACTCTAATTAAAAGAAAAAAACAATAACTAACTGAAACTGTATTGTGTGCTTATAAAACTAACTAAAACAGGTAAAATTTATGGAAAAAATTCCCTTCGTTTTTGTCTTTGTCAATGTCAGAGTGATATGAAATCGATTTATTTCCCTCAAGCAATTTTAGCTGCTGGCACCATATGATATTTAACGATCTGTCACTTCTCGTCACTTGTGGTTTACGGTCGTCTTCTGGTCCCCACTCTACCTGGAAACATGGAGACTAAAGTTGGGAGAAAGCAGCAGAGTCCTGTCTGGGATTTATTTGAATACGACGGAGAAGAAGAGAAAAAATATGAAAAAATAGGGATGTCCGATAATATCGGCCCACCGATATTATTGGTCCGATATTGGCATAAAAATGTAATATCAGTGAATATCGTTATCGGTTTATTTGCCTATCATTAAAACCGATAAAATAATGCCTTGATTTCGCCGGCATTTACCAACGTGTAAATGAAACATTGTTTGTAGCTGAAAGAAATGTGCAGTTTTCAAAATCGTACAGTAGAGTTGCCATACTGTAATAGACTCATGGAGGGGGAGAGAGAAAATACATAAACATGGCATTTTTTCCACAACTTCAGTTGAAGTATGTATTCTTTGCACAGACAGTGTTTACATTTTGAAAGCCTTGTTGCATTTGAGAATGCATCCAATGGGGCATCACAAGAAAATTAGGCATGATGTGTTAATTCCATGACAGGAGATATGTGATGTTACCTAAAATTAGTTTAATATCCCACATATATCGGCAGCGGTATCGGTAGATATCGGAATTGGAAATTAAGCGTTGGACAATATCGGCATATCGGTTTTTGGCAAAAAAGCCAATATCGGACATCCCAAGAAAAAAACTAAAACTAAGCATTTAGAAAATAACGAAAACTAATAAAAACTAGCAAACCTGCTCTAAAAACGAATTAAAACTAACTGAATGAGAGAAAAAAAAAAGTCAAAACTAAATAAAACTAAACTAGAATGAAAAATCCCAAACTATTAGAGCCTTGCTGTGCATAGTGTGCATGTCCTGCTTTAGGAACCTTTAGGTCCACACAAGGTTATGTTTTATCCAGAGGATGGAGTACATTGATTTCTCCTGGGGGTTTTCACACTGCTTTTTAAACTCTGAATCACTGGTATTTGAGATAATAGACAAGAGTGGACAATGGTACCTTTTAAGCCTCTCAGGATGTTCTCAAATCTCCTCTGTTCTCCACACATTAGCATTATCTGAGGTGAGTGAACACAACACCTGAGAAGCAGAGGAGCCAGACTGGACCGGGGTGTGACTAAACCATTATTCCTCATAGCCAGGCTATTTTTCACACTTCAGTCTCAATTGTGACTCTGACCCTGGGTCAAGCGTGTGCAGATAACCTCACACTAGACGGAGAGGCCACAGTGAGCATGCTCATGGCCTCGCATTATGGGTCATATACACGCCTCCCCGAGGGCACATGGTCACATTAAGAAAACACACCAAGGATCGTACACTCAAACGTCAGCACTCAATGAAGTCAGACACACATCAAGTCATGAAGGCGCACATGTTTGGCTTCCACACGTTTTCAAATGAGATTAAATAAGATCATCATGGGCAGAGCATATAGGCTAATATGATGCACTTTCACACATGGCCAGTGATGAGCAAAACATGCTCTCCGTGTCGCTTTACACCACATGTTGAAGCTAATGTCAGTGTATGTGACAACAGGGGAACACTAGAGGTGGCAAAAGTCAACACATTCTTTCCTCCAGTAGAAGGACAGAAACAGTCAGTTATGGAGTAGAAGCACAATGATTCTCAAATTCTGTACCGCCTTTTGTCCTGTTCTGTCATTTCTACTACTTTTATCCTGTGTTTCCATGTCATTTTCATCATGTTGTGTCTTGTTGTGTCTTTTATGTCATGATGGATTCACCAAGGGATTATCTATTTCATCAAACTTGATGCTGGGAAGTCAGAAAATCACATAAAATAAAAATAACCACCCTCAAATGTATTGAAATTGAATTAAAAAGCCTGTTTATAAGGAGTCGAAAGTACAGATACTCAAATCTTACCGCACGCATAATATGAAACGCATAATATAATATTATCAACTGTATTTTGCAGGGTTTTTTTGTGAAAATCAGGTATTTTCCTCTATTTAATTCACTGATCATGTAGATGTTCATAACAGCTTAGATTAAAGTTAATCATCATAAAATCAGAAACAGACAAAAATTAAGAAAATGTGACTTTTTCATCAAAATCTATCATTAACTGAACATAAACCAAATATGTCCATCCGCTGTCGTTGATCCAACTCCATGGGTTTTACTGGTGAATCAATGCTGTAGATGATGACAGTGTTTCCACGGTAACTACGGAGTCTCTGAATGTTCAAATGGGTCATATCTGATGACCGTGAAAAGATGAATAACTGTAGTTTACACCAATTATTTACATGTATTGGTAGGATTAGTGGCTTTAAGGTTATTAAACATGTAGATGCTTTTGGTCACTGGTGTATATTAAATCATTTTTTAATTAGCTTTAATGTTAATTGACCCATGAAGAGCCAAACAACCACTGGTGACCAAGACCATCTACTAGGGATGCACTGATACCGATACCAGTATCGGGTATCGGGTCCGATACTCAGCATTTGTACTTGTACTCGCACTCGTAAAAGTAATCCAATACAACCGCACCAATACCACTTATGGCAGTGTGACGTTTACAGTTAAGTGCAGCAGGTATGCGGTGAAGGAGTAATGTCAGCAGTGCGGAGATTTAACTAAATAAATGACGGTGACAAAAGTAACGTTAAAGACACAGACGGATACAGACGCAGTGTTCTGTCTGTCCTCTGCAAACATTCCATCCATTTACAGGTGCTGGCAGATGCGTACCCAGACGGAGAATACCACCGGGAACCGTGGAGGTACAGGATCTGTTCAAAGAGCGACTGTGTGAGTTAGAGAAAAACTACTGACACATTTATGACAACTACCCTCAGCAATATCAACATCAACATTAGTATCACATTAGTGTTGCCTCTGTCGTCTCCATGTTTGTTATTACTGACTTTCTTCTTCTTCGTCTCAAAAAACTTTTCTCTTCTTCGTGGTATTTGTCCAGTATGGTTAATTCAGAGCAGCGCCCCCTGGTGGATTAATTGAGAAACGCTCATTCCAACACATTAAATGTCAGTAGCAGCACTTTGTTCCAGTCAGACTAATGACAACGACATTAAAGCACATTTTTAAAAGTAACTAAGAACTGTAATGGTATTATTCAGTACTCATATCAGTACTCGGTATCAGCAAAGTACTCAAATGTAAGTACTCGGTCTGGAAAAAAGTGGTATTGGTGCATCCCTGCCATCTACTGACCTAAAATGTTTAATACCTGTTGATCCACTAATCCAATCAATACATGTAAAGCACAGGTGTCAAACATGCGGCCCGGGGGCCAAATCTGGCCCCGCTAAAGTTTCCAATCTGGCCCGCGGGATGAATTTGTGAAAAACTGCAAAAATTACACTGAAGAATTAACATCAGTGGTGTCAAATCATTTTAGGTTCCACATACAGAGACATTCAGTCCAGTTAGATTTTAAGTGGGTCAGACCAGTAAAATATTATCATAATAATGACCTATAAATAATGACAACCCTAATTTTCTCTTTGTTTTTTGGTGTAAAAAAGTCAAATTACATGAAAATGTTTACATTACCAAACTATACTTTTACAAAAAATGTGAATAACCTGAACAAATACGAACAAACGTAAATGCCTAAAGAAAAGTAAATACAATTTTACCAATATTCTGCCTGTTACTACATGTTTTATGCGATTGTAATGCACATGTATAAATGACAAACTGATAAACCGAGGCATAATATTGTTAAAATTGTACTGGTTTTTCTGAAGACAGTTCAAGTTGTTCATATTATTCAGATTTTTAAGGAAACTTTATAGACGGAAACCTGATCATAACACAATTTTACTTTTTTCACTGTTATTATTTTACTGGTCCGGCCCACTGGAGATCAAACTGGACTGAATGTGAAACTGAACTAAAACGAGTTTGACACCCCTGATGTAAATAATTGGTGTAAAATTATACAGTTTGTCGTCTTTTCATGGTCATCAGTGGATCAACAGGTATTAAACAGTTTATATCAGTGGTTGTTTGGGTGTTTATGGGTTAAATGACGTTCTCTCTCCACAACACAAACATCACAGCAGGTGTTTGCGCTCACATGGCTGGAAATGCAGAGAAAACCCAAACATGCCACAAGGGATCGCCGTTGACTCCTATGTGCCCTGCTGTTGGCTGACCTCCAACCATCCATAGGAGGAGCGGTGCACGGGGAGGACGGCAGAGCCCACTGCAGGTCACGCCAGAGGAGGTGAAGATCACACACACATATACACACACATTACACTACGTATGAAAGTGAAAATAACAAACGGCATTAGCTCCTGTAACTGCGTCTTCAAGGTTTTATCTCACTTTTCCCTCGACTGATTCAATAGTTTGACTTAAGGGTGTTTGAGCCGAGGTGTTATATCCTCTGTCTTGCATCAGGCGTTCACAAGTTGTAGAAAATATCTGTGTCAAGCCTTTCCAATAAACCAGATCGGACTCCTGACTGACTGTAACATGTCATGTAACAGGATTTCAAGGTATAATTAGCTCAAATGTAAACGCAGTGACATGACCACACAACATTAACCTTTCTTCCTCCTATTTATTATTTATATTTTTTAATTTAGTGCTAGAAAAACATTGTAACGGGTAACAAAAAAAAAAAAAAACACGACAAAACCTTTGGCATATTAATTCATAGACTTTAAGTTTAAGTTCACAGACACCAAACAAGACAGAACAGTTCATAAACATTAAGTGAAACAATAGCTATTTACAGGTGAGTTTATGCATGCATGTGTGTGTGTGTCTGATTATTTATGATTATTTTGTGCGTGTTGGGCTTATTCAGATGGAGACCAAAAAGGGAATGAAAAGAAAACTGGAAAAAATCCAAATCTCACAAAGTGTATTTTTCTCATTACTAGTCATAATATCTCATCACACTTCAAATAATCACCTAAAGAGGAACTTTTCAGTGAGATATAAGATATTATTTTGAGAGAACAGATCTGGAAAATCTTACTTCAAGAAATCTTACCAAGATAATTTTCACTTGTTCCATTGGAAGATTTTTTTTTTGTTTAATTCAAGATTATTTTGCTTAATTTAAGCAAAAAAAAATCTGCCACTGGAAAAAGTGAAAATTATCTTGGTAAGATTACTTGAAATAAGATTTTCCAGATCTATTGTCTAAAAATCAGTTATTATATCTCACTGAAAAGTTACTCTTTAGGTGATTATGTCTTATTTTAAGTGCGATGAGATATTTTGACTAGAAATGAGAAAAATACACTTTGTAAGATTTGGATTTTTGCAGTAAATGAAGCTTTCTGATTTGAAACCAACACTGGAAAAAATCCAAATCTTACCAAGTGTATTTTTCTTACACTTGAAATACACTTACACTTAAAATAAGACATAATCACTGAAAGAGTAACTTTTCAGTGAGTTTTAACGAACTTATTTTAGACAATAGATAATTCTCACCTCGTTCCACTGGCAGATTTTTTTGCTTAATTCAAGTAAAAAAAATCTGCTAATGGAACAAGTAAAAATTATCTTGGTAAGATTACTTGAAATAAGTTTTTCAAGATCTACTGTGCACTGCTTGTTTGGAAGCCAAACATGGACACACCCGATATTGAACAATGACGCTTTCAATTTCGAGTATCTGTATTCAGCGACTGAATAAACACGTTAAGTTGATCGCAATTTGTCCACAATTCATTCTCTAATGACCAGTGCTTCCCTCTTTAATATGAAGGAAACCCCAAACCAATTAATTTAATATATCTCCAAATATACATATTATTCTGACCTGTACGTCTTTAATGTCGCTAAGCATATACTACAAACAAAAGTTAGGCTATTTCTTTTTTTTCTGGTCTTTTTTTTGGTCATTTTTGCCATTTGTAAATAAAACTATGTCTGGTCATTAAAAAAAATGTGTTTCAATTCAATTCACACATAAAAAACAGTAAAAAGCGTGGTGCAAGAATCCCAACTGAAAAATATCCCAAAAATTTAAATAGCCTTAACTTTTTGTTTGTAGTGTACTCTATATATAAAATTATTATTATTATTTTTTTTTTATCAGATCCTAAAATAAACAATGCATTATGAAAATCTGTGGTACAGGATGAATTCTATAATTAATGAGCTCTGTAGGTTTTACTGTTAAATGCCAACGTAGATGACAAATGTGTGTATTTCTGCACATAATTTCACTTCCAATAGTTGACGGTGGCTCTGCTGTTTGTTTACCCATTGCTGTGGTGCATCATAATGTCTTAGCTCCATTAATTAATGTCTATTCTCATTCACCAGGCGTATACTGAACACATTCTGAGCCGACTGGACTAACTGTGATTAGAGTTCTGACACTGAACCCGGTCCATGAACCCGGGGCCCGATCAGATTTAGTGCATTTGCATAATCATCATATTCTTCTGCTTAATGACTTGCATTTCCCTCACGTCTTTCTCCCTTCATCTGACTTTTAAAGTGTCTCTTAAAAGGGCAGAACTTTGTTTGAACTCAGAGGATGCCGACACTGCACCAGCGTGTTAAATCTGAAGTCGTGAAGTCTGTATCTGTTTAAGAAGACAACCTTTCCCCCGACCTCTTGAACTTATGCCCCCTCCTACGCAACAGAACTACGTCCAAACCGTTTTACGATCAGGCTTTTTAACAAAGACCATGAAGCCCCGTTTTAATTGATTCAGAAATTCAGTTCAGTTATTCCGTTAATTGTGTTCTGAGTCATGTTCTAAAGTCATCAGGGCCGCTTTAGCTCTATTCCAGTCTCAGTTTGCTGACACTAACACTCTGCATATCTATCATCAATAATGCATTGATTGACATGTCGTACACAGAATATGAGGCTCTGTCTTCTAGTCCTGAGAGTCCAAATGGATTCATCATGTCTACATGTAGCTGCCATGCTGCTGAATTATTTAAGTAGTAATTAGGCAATAGTGGCTGCAGCGTCTCCCCCTCCCCGGGCCAGGAGTACTGTCACATGGATGGTGAGATTGTTTTTTTTTTTTTTTTTTTTTTAGATAGATTAGATAAGATAGAACTTTATTAATCTTTAGGGCAAAACCCTCAGGAAATTGAGGTTCCAATAGGCAGCTCAAACACCGAATATACACACAGGAAATACTCCAAGAAAATAGCAAAACAATAACTCTAAAAAAGAAAACAGTATTAAAAAAAAAAAACAGGCAACTGCATATTATAAAGTACTAGTACAAACAAGTAGCGAGGTGGTAATACTACTACAACTACTACTACTACTAATAATAATAATAAGCTAATTATGTTGTATTTATGTATATTATATGTGTATGCACATATGTATAGTTTAATAATCACAGTAGAAAAGTCATAAGATGGAAACAGTAATAGTCATAAATAACAACCAATAGCAATAATAATAATAATAAAATAATATAATAATAATAATGATGATGATGATGATGATGATGATGATGATGATGATGATGATGATGATGATGATGATACATCGCTAATTATGTTGTATTTATGTGTATTATATATGTGTATGTACATATGTATAGTTTAATAATCACAGAATAAAAGTCATAATTAGGTGGTAACAGTAATAGTCATAACGGTATAAATAATAATATAATAATAATATAATAATAAGCTAATTATGTTGTATTTATGTATATATATGTGTATGTACATATGTATAGTTTATTAATCACAGAATAAAAGTCATAATAAAGTAGTAACAATAATAATAATAATTAGCTAATTATGTTGTATTTATGTATATTGCATATGTGTATGTACATATGTATAATCATATGAATCATATAAACATATGTAATACTAATCATCATCCATCATCATCATAACAACAATAATAATAATAAAATAACACTAATAAAATAACAATCATCATCCTCCTCATCCTAAACTCAACTAAATTTCCATGTATTAGGATCAGTTCCTGAGCTCCTCTCCAGATCCATCCCTCTCTTTCGGAGGCTCAGCTCCTGTCGTTCATTGTGTTTATTCTGGCCTGATTCCAGCTCTGTGACTTCATAAAATGAACAAACTACAAGCGCTTTAATTGAATAGATAAGTGACCTCAGGCAAAAAACACCATTTACACTGTGTGTGTGTGTGTGTGTGTGTGTGTGTGGCTGTCATTGTGTGTACATCTTCCACTTCCTGTCGGACCGTGTTTCTGTAAGCACTGTGTGTGTGTGTGTGTGTGTGTGTGTGTGTGTGTGTGTGTGTGTACAAATCGTAAAGTGGCTAACTGTCCTGAAGCTGTTCGTGAGGGTATCGCTGTCCCGATAGCATTTGCATTTTGACTGTGTATTATCTCTACCGAAGCTACACTTTATGAATAATCAAGCTGCATGTCACGAGAACAATGGCTTTTGTCAAACACTGGCCTGCTGCTGAACCAGGACGATCCAATGCTCTGTGACCTGGATAGACGAGATGATGAGACCGCCATATTAGGAAGGGTCATGGTGTCACTGGCAACACATATAATGCAAAGCAATCGCACACACATGCGATGCTATCAACATCTATGTCGTTGCACGCATTTACAGTGTTAGCACAAGCGGGATGCTCAGGGAACACATGGCTGTCGCGTGTCACTGCGGTTATGTGCAGGTAATAGTGTGTAGAAACGATTCCCACTAATGTTCAAATCTCCTGACAAAAGGAGCTAAAAAGCTAAAAAGTAGATGTAAATGTGATCTGTTAATGGTGCTGCTGAGTGACTGATCTGTGCACGTTTACACACAACCAGGAGCAGTAGGACTTTACACAACAGCTGAGCCAATAAAGGCCAAGAATACACCAGGTAAAACAAGGAAATACCCACGAATAACTGTGATTCCATCTCATGCTTGTCCAGTGTGTTCAGTATTTGCAGTGTGATGTAATGGAACAGTGTGTTTGCTTTGGTCAACCTCAGGTCTTATCCTTTAAAACGGCATTAAATGTGAGAGACTTAAAAGTGTAAATCACAAAAAGATAGAATTATACAGTGACAGTAATGCAGCATTATTTGGAACATTCCATATTTCTTTAATCAACTGTATGATATTTAGTAGCAGTGATTCAACAGATAGTTCATTCACTGATGGAGTTCATGATCAGTCCAAATTAATCACACTATACAACCAGTGAATGTAATGTTAAATGAGCTTAACATTGTGCTAGCTGAAGTTTCTTTCTTTCTTTCTTTCTTTAGCAGATCATAACTACTGATAATACACAAATCAACACGTAAGACACCAAAACATATACAATGACTAGTAGTCTGCATATAAGTTAATGTGGGATGTTACTATAACACATGTGAGCATGTGATCAAGATCCCATCCAACTTCTGGAATGTGACAATAAATAGAATAGAATAGAATAGAATAGAACAGAACAGAACAAAACAAAACAGAACAGAACACAATAGAATAGAATAGAACAAAACAAAACAAAACAAAACAGAACAGAATAGAAAAAAACAGAGTAGAATAGAATAGAATAGAATGCCATACTGTCATTATACACATATACAACAAAATTAAAATAGATGGACAGACATGTCTTGTGGGAAAGACCACGGGTAAATAAAACAGGACAGGTGTGCCATGAGCTAGTTGGACTTCCATCTGTTCTTAGGTGAAGAGGCCATCCATCCCTTTGCCTCTTTTTCCTTCTGTTTTTTAACCTGTTCAGCCCTGGACCATTCGTTTCTTGCCAGAATAACACAAAGCTAGTTTAGTCATTCATAGAAGCTTCATTCACATAAAACCACCAGAAAACAACAAAGGTAAGAAACACACATAATGGTACCTTCATAATGCAACCTTTACTTTTGCACTTTTTTGTGTTGTTCAGTACGTTTTAGTGGTATAGAACTAACACTAGTACTGTTGGATCTGCTTAGGACAGTAGTTCTCAAACTGTTAAGAAACAACGCCCCTTAGATCACCATGAGCCTCCTGCCGCCCCCCATCCCCCGAAAAAAAACTTGCTATCCTCCTTGTCACACCCAGACATCTATCCCCCTCTGAAACAAATTGTTGAGCTAGGGGGGGTTTTGAGGTGCGGTGCAGTAAGTAAGTAGGGATGTAACGATTACCGGTATAATGATAAACCGCGGTAAAATTGCAGACAGTTAGTATTACTGTTTAACTTCTAATTATCATGATAACCGTGTTTGATTACCGCACTTTTAGGGGAAAAAACGCCTATGTTAAGATCTGCTTTTATGTCAAATATTTGAGTATAGTTTTAATTTATTACAATTTTAATTTTATATACCTAATATTTGGAACCAATATTCACTTTTAAAGTCTGTGAAAAGGTTCGTTAAGCATCTGTGTGATTTATGAAATAAATTCTATATATTTTTCAAATAGGATTTTTTTGTGTGTGTGTTTTGTGTTTATGTTGATATGTAGGTTAAAGTGAAAAAAAAAAATAGGCAAATGATATAAATGAAGTTGTGCTGAAAAAAAACATCCCAAACATGGGTATAGTAAACATTTGTTTATATGGTATAAAAGCAAAATCAAAAGTACTGAAAAACAGACAAAACAGGCTCAGACCACTAAGGGTTAATATTTGAATGTTTCTGCAACAGAAAGAGCATTGTGGCAATTATTTTATCTTTTTTTTTTTTTTTTTTTTTTTTAAATACAACTAGGTTAAATTATTTCAGTGTGTGTATTAGTACTTTTTGAACATTTCAGCACAATTTCAATAATATCATGATAATAATGATAACTGTGATAATTTGGTCACAATAACCGTAACATGAAATTTTCATATGGTTACATCCCTATAAGTAAGTAACCCTACATGCAGAAGACTGAGGTGGGTGGGTTGGAGGGTGCAGGAGACCTACATTCATCAGTGAGATAACATGCTTGTAGTAGGAAAGCAACTAGGAAACAAACTTCTCTAATATGGATACTTATACACTGTGATGAATAAGACTGACGAACGCCCCCCATTTGTGCCTCAGTGCCCCCCTCTCAGCTTTCTCCTTCCAAACACCCCCAACGTTGTCCAGTCTGAAGACAGGGGTTTGGACTTTTGAATCGTGCATTTTCAAAATAAAGCTTGCGCAAACCGTTTTTCCAGGATCTCCAACCCTAACTTTAACTTTTTGTCCTAAAGTTGGTTTTGTTGAGCTGTTAGCTGACGTTCTCCTGGTTACGTGGATGTTTTTTCCTTTCTACTGTGCCTTTTCTCCTCTCGTCCTTTAAGCGCCCGCCTCCTCTAATCTTCTCACTGTCTCTGGCCTTTTCTCTCCCTTTTTCCTCAGGTTGTTTCAGCTGAACTGTGAGAATTCAGATCAGGATCAGAAGAACGTGTGATTGTGCGATGCTGTTAGAACCTCAGGGGTGAAGAAGCACAAAGGGGAGGTAAAAGGAGACCCCTACAGCAGCAGTAGGAGGACCAGAGACGCTGAGCAGCTGGTTTTCTTTACATTTTAATTCTTTTTTTTATAGAGGTGACAAGTTCATCATGTTCTGAATACAAAATTAAAAAGGAGAATTAACGCTGAAATATATAACATGATAAATATATTCAAATAATAAAACTGACACTCCTGACCTTATTGCATTTCAATATTTTATTTTTTATATCATTGTCAGTCATCTTGTTCAAGCTTTCATAACATTTTAAAAACATGTCCATTTTATATTATTCATTAAGGAATTAAGGAAAAACTGTTGAATTAAGCAAAAAAAAAAATCTTCAGTTAAGTAAAAAAACAAAATCTTAAATTTAGCAAAAATCTTGAATTAACAACTTCCATTTTTTTTCTTTGTTTTAGTGCAAAAAATATCATTAAATTATGAAAATATTTACATTTACAAACTATCCTGTAACAATAATATGTGAATAACCTGAACAAATATGAACAACCTGAAATGTCTAAAGAAAATTAAACACAATTTGAACTCTTTTCTGCCTGTTCCTCAGTGTTCAGTGTCTTTGTAGATCTGATCCATAATGCACGTGGAGAAATGAGAAGTGGAGGCAGAATATTGTTAAAATTGCACTGATTTTTCTTAAGAAATTTTAGTTTTTTCAGGTTATTCACATCTTTTTTGTTTGGATAGTTTATAAAAGTCAGTATTTTCATAATTTAATTTTTTTTTCTTTACCCCAAAACAAAGACAAAAATTTGGAGTTGTCATTTTATGTATCATTATGTTATTTTTTACTGGTCCAGCCCACTGGAGATCAAATTTAGCTGAGTGTGGCCCCTCAACTAAAATGAGTTTGACACCCCTGTTCTAGGGGGTTTCAGCAGAACTAAAAAGTACAGTCCAGGAGTTCACACCAGATTAATTTGTGTTTAAGTGCATCATTTTCACATCACTTTGCTCACTCACTTTGGGGTACTCCACTGTAAAACGTTTGAGAACCACTGCGTTAGAGAATGTGGATGGAGGCATTCACCATGCTGCGCGCTGCAGCTGCACAGACTAACTCCAGTGGTTGACACTTTGATTATTCACATGTGGCACAAAACTGTCTTTTCGATGGGGATCACAGGGCGCTTCAGCCTTTCTGTACTCGCTGCGCATTTATCTCATTGTCATGTGATCTTATCATACCTGTCACAGGCAGAACCCTGCTTCGCTGTCTTTGCTCCAGTCCCTATACTCCCCTCCCTCAACCTTAGGCCTTGTCCTTAACAGGCCTTGAACAGACCCTGGATCAGCTGAGGGCCCGTGTGCGGCGATGCTGAGGGAGGTCGCCGTGCGGTCACTGCGCAAAGCCTGGTTGCATTGTGACTCGGAGCTGCAGAATGTGCCATGGTGCATTAGCGCGCTGCCGCCTGGCTGAGCATCAGGCACACACACAGGAGGAAAAAAAAGGAGGAGAGAGAGGATGAGCTAAAGGACGGAGGAAAAGGCAAAAAAGAAGATGATGAGTGTGTGGGGGGGGCAACAGAGGTAGGAGGAGCAGAAGAAGGAAAGAAAATAAGAATGAAACTGAGGAGGAAAGTGACGATATCAGCGCACTCACACAAGCCAAACCCCAAAGCTCAGGTCCTTGTAAGGTACTCATCAAATATCAACGCACATCAAGGCGGCAGGATCATCAGATTTTCCCTCTCTCCGTTCTCTCGCTCTCTTTTCTGTTATGTCACTTTATTCTAACTCTATCTCAGTCTTACCTTCTACCACTCCTTATTTTACTGGTTTATTTGACAGGGTTAGTACACATTAACCCTTTCATGTGTATTCATGGGTTTTGTTGTTCTTTCATTGTTTTGTTTTGTTTTGTTTTGTTTTTACACATATCTTTATTAAAGTTTTAAGACACTACATATCTTTCTGACATGAATTGGTACATTATGTAGATCTCTCCTGAGCATGAACCCCCAGAATCACAAGCCTCTCCATAGTTTTCACACAATTTATCAGTAAATACATGTTTCTGTGCGTCAGAAATTAAACATGTGGTGTCCAGGTAAGTGAACATTTTTGTAACTTCATGAAAAATAGGTTCATAAGATTTTTTTTTTCATTATTATTTTTTTTTATGTTTTTTTTTATTTTTAAATAATTTTATGTATTTATTTATTTTTTATTTATTTTCAGAAGAAAATTTTCAACCGCATTGTTTTTTTCATGCCTAAAGAGGAATAAAAACACTCAGGAAAAAAATTTGATTAAGGTTCTCATAATTCGTGCATGAAAGGGTTAATCAACATTAATCAACAATGCAGCAAAAGATTATTTGTTATCTGTTGTAAACGTACATATCGTTTGCCTCATTGCGTAATTGCCTAAGTCATACACTATATGGACAAAAGTATTGGGACACGTTGAATTCAGGTGTTTCTTTTCTAACAGGGGTCTGGGATACAAAACATAATAGTCTATTGACATAAATATCATTAATCACACTGGAAGAAAATCCAAGGCACTCTCTTTAAACATAAAATGCCTTTATTATATCATGGCATAGTCATATCTAGACCTAATTAGGTCTATACTTTTTGAATCCCTTTTTCCAAAGAGCACCTCAAACAAACTCTTTTTTGGTCCAAGAAGCGTGAACTTGAACTGACATAAATATCATATTGATTATTACTATTGATGTTTAGAGCTGCAACCCATTAATCGACAAGGTGCTTGAAGTCCATGCAAAAGTCACGATTTGATTAATCGAATCAAATGATTGAAGGGAGATATTCTATTGCAGTTTTCCTGAATAAACACCTCTGTTGTCTGGTAATATTTTAGTGACACTGTTTAAAAATGGCTATGGCCGATTAAATTTGTATGTCTGAGTTGGAAAAAAAAAGAAAACAACCCAAATGGGAGTCATCTGAGTGCATTTTCTTTGATAATATAATATAATCTATGAACACAACAAAGGTGTAGTTACACTAGATAGATAGATAGATAGATAGATAGATAGATAGATAGATGAACAGAGATGGATGGATGGATGGATGGATGGATGGATGGATGGATGGATGGATGGATAGATGGATGGACGGACGGACGGTTGGACGGATGAACGGACGATGGATGGATGGATTGGATGGACGGACGGACGGACGGATTAACGATATATAGATAGGTGGATGAATGGCTGATAGACAGATAGACAGTAGACAGATAGATAGATAGATAGATGATATAGATAGATAGATGATAGATAGATAGATAGATAGATAGATAGATAGATAGATAGATAGATAGATGAACAGACGATGGGATGGATGGATGGATGGATGGATGGGGATGGACGGACGGTTGACGGATGAACGGACGATGGATGGATGGATTGGATGGAGGACGGACGGACGGATTAACGATATATAGATAGGTGGATGAATGGCTGATAGATAGATAGATAGATAGATAGATAGATAGATAGATAGAGAGATAGATAGATAGATAGATAGATAGATAGATAGAAGATAGATAGAGATAGATAGATAGATAGATAGAAATATTCTGTTTATTTTTAAATCAACTCTTCCCAACAGTATTCCTCTCCAAACATAAACAAACTTCAGTCAAACATTGAAGCC
Source organism: Sphaeramia orbicularis (assembly GCF_902148855.1). Taxonomy (NCBI): domain Eukaryota; kingdom Metazoa; phylum Chordata; class Actinopteri; order Kurtiformes; family Apogonidae; genus Sphaeramia; species Sphaeramia orbicularis. The sequence continues at coordinate 71,916 of NW_021941689.1, forward strand.
CAGTTACTTATTTTATTAATGCCAGTGAATAAATCCAACATGAAGTGTCTTTTCCTTCCTCTCTGCTCTGCTGTTGCACTCAAACCTGACAGTTAATTGGTCAGGTTGCATTACCCAATGAAAAGTGTCTCTAGCACCAGCAGTAAAAACAGATGGGATAGAATTGGATGATCTCATGGACCAATGGGAAAGGCCGCCGCCAGGCAACTGGGCCATGATCTCATTTTCATCCTGGCCTTAAGCAGGTTTAGACAGCTCCGATCAGCCTGCTGCTAATCTGCTCTGGACTGACTGATATGACATATCTAATGCGCGCATGCACGCTCCATGCAAACACATTTAGGAGCACATATAGTAGGGCTGTTTTTTTTTTTTGGAAGTATTGAGCATTTAAAGCTACAGCGTCAAAGATTTGCAGGAATTTAACCTTTTGACCTTAATTAAAGACTTAATTAGATTAAAATTAAGCCTTTTAGAGACCTTTAGATATCTCCAGCACCATCTGATACATACAATAAAGACATACTATGATAGACAATTAGGAATATTACATTTTTTTAGGCAGTATGTGTCGATACATGTTTGCAATGAAGGAGCTGCTCTTAAATCTCATTGTACATGTGTATAGTGACAATAAAGGCATTTTTCTATTCTATTCTATTCTATTCTATTCTATTCTATTCTAGACCTAAAAAAAGAATCCCTGGGGCCTCTTCAAATGGTCATACACAGCCTAAACTGATAATAATAATAATAATAATAATAATAATAATAATAATAATAATAATAATAATAATAGATTTTATTTATATAGCACTTTTATTCAAAGTGCTTTACAACACAGCAACACTAAAAGAGTAAAAGCACAGTAAAAACAGATTCAATAAAATAAAATAAACATAAACAGTTCTAAATAAATACAATTCCACTAAAAGCAAAAGAACAAGTTAAGATCAGAGTAACGCCATATGACTCGGAACTAGGGATGTAACCATATGAAAATTTCATATCATGTGACCAAAATTATCACGGTTATCATTATTATCGCGGTATTATTGAAATAGTGCTCAAAATGTTCAAAAAGTACTAATACACACACTGAAATAATTTAACCAAGTTGTATTTAAAAAATAAATAAATAAATGACATAATAGTCACAATGTATCTTCTGTTGCAGAAACATTCAAATATTAACCCTTAGTGGTCTGGGCCTGTTTTGTCTGTTTTTCAGTCCTTTTGATTTTGCTTTTATATACCATATAAACAAATGTTTACTATACCCATGTTTGGGATCTTTTTTTCCAGCACAACTTCATTTATATCATCTGTCTATTATTTTTTCACTTTAACCTACTATAAAACATAAAATGACAAAAAACACAAAAAAAAAAAATATAAAATCCGATTTGAAAAATGTATATAATTTATTGCATAAATAACACACAGATGCTTAACGAACCTTTTCAAAGACTCTAAAAGTGAATATTGGTTCCAAATATTAGTGATAGAAAATCAAAATTGTAATAAATTAAAACTATATTCAAATATTTGACATAAAAGCAGATCTATACATGGGTGTTTTCTCCCTAAAAGTGCGGTAATCAAACACGGTTATCATGATAATTAGAATTTAAACGGTAATACTAACGTCTGCAATTTTACCGCGGTTTATCGTTACCGGTATAGTCGTTACATCCCTACTCGGAACAACACAAACAATTGGACATGGACGAAACCATTATATCAACAGAAGAAGTTGATATGACTGTAACTGATAACTGATGTCACCCACTCATTTGTGGACTTTGATTTTGATAGTGTCAGTGCCATGTTTGCTAGAAGTGACCATATTTGCACAAAGAGATGGAGCTGGGGAAGACTGAGGTAGTTAAAAATGTTTACTGAGCTGTCAATCAAAGCCCATATGACAGACCCCTTACCTGTCCCTTACAGCAGCTCTGCTTTAACTATGCAGAGCTTTAAAAGGCAGGTGAGTATTTGCATTTTAACCCATAAAGACCCAGTGTTACTTTTCTGACAGCTCCCACATCAATTTACCTTTTTTAACTGATTTATAGCCATTTATTCTAATATTATGCTCAGTGTTTTGCATTTTAAGCGAATATCAGGTATTTTCTTGTATTTAATCGTGTAGATGGGCACTCACTCTAACTGTTGATGTCACTGTCTTATAGGCTAATGTATGTGGAAATGACCAAAAATAGTCACTTGCCCAATAAAGGGTTAAGTTTATTGTGTTTTTAACCCTATAACACCAAACGTATAATATTGATAAAGGAGTTTTGAAGCCCTCTACATGAGGGCTCATCAGTGTGACATTTTTTTCTTGAAAAACCTGATGTATACAATTAGATACATGCAATACACAGATAATCCACCAGGGGGAGGAATTCATTCACCAGAAGCCTTTCCAGTGACACTACAAGATTAAATTAATGAGGAAGGAGGCAGAACTTTGCCAATTTTCAAAAGGAATTACCAATTTTTAGACATGTTTGTGTTATTATTTTTATTTCTTTTATTTAACCTTTATTTACCCAGGCAAGCAATTAAAACAGATTCTTATTTACAAATACAGCCTGATCAAAGAGCAATGACTCCTTGGGGTAGGGGGGGGGGCTAAAAGTAAACACAAGGTTAAATAATTACAGAAACAAACAGTTAATAAATAAGTACATTACAAAACAACAGTGAGAAAGGTGAGAGGCAAATACTCAACAGGTGCAACCGTCAGCTAAAATTTGTGTCAGGTACTTATGTTTTGTTTGTTCTAAAATAATAATATCTGAGCATTGAGACCCAATGTATCAAATATGATACAAAATTGAAATTCATACATTGATATTGATTGATATTGAAATTGATATATGAAAAAAAAAAATCTGGGTTGTTCCGAAGGACTAATAAAGGCTCCAGTTTCAAAGAACTGGAACTTTCTGTCAATGATTTAACGGTTCAGGCTTTACAGGGTTAAGGAGTAAACACTCGTAATAGAATAAATATAACAGGACATGAGAAACCAAACCGACCCCCACACTCAGCCCTCGGAAGAAAAAAGTCATGTCGGGGGTCGCTGTCCAGGGATTTGAGCTGAAAGTCAAACATGAAAGAGCTCTACAGCGAGGGCACCTTACAGCTACTCCATGACATGTGACTGAGGTCGAAGAAAGACGCTGGGGCCACAGTGGGGCCATGCTCTGCACTCGCTACCAGACCTTCGACACTCACACATAAACACATGAACACCACACACACGTACTTACCCACTATGTGTCAGTGGAGTAGAAGCATGGTTATGTCGTGGAAATGGTGAAGTCCCGAGGAGCGGGAGCAGCAAAAAGGGGTCCATGGCCTATCCTTGACCCTCTACTGGACTCTGATCAGGTTAACAGATAAGGATGCAAAGACCGACAAAGGAAAACCACAATTAGAGAAATGAACAGACTAGTGATTCATTAAACTTTAACACCGTTGAACCGCTCTCTAAAAATATTAAAGGAGTGATATTTGGCTTTTTAAAATGGAATTATGCATTTTCAAACATTCCCTGTGGTCTACATAAACTGTAAATGCTATCTTGGGTCTGAGTTCTTCATTAATTCGACTCCACAGGTCCATCTTTAATCCTATTTCTGAGTAATGACACCAGAAAGGTTGTTTTGAGCGCTGGCCCTTTAAATGCAAATGAGCCACTTCATGCCCCACCCCCTCCAGGTTGTTGACCGTGCTTTCTGTCCCGTTTAGCTACTTACACCACTCGTTAATACAACCAACAAAAAGAACATTTAGGTAATCGGCTCGAAGTTTGGACATATTTTCAGTTTTTATTACAACCGCTGCTGCTGACAAATAATTATGTCGTACTCAGAGAAATTTTCATTTGAATTCTTGACCTTATATGTGCAAATGTATTAGCGTAACTCAGGGGTGTCGAACGCTTTTTAGTTCAGGGGCCATATTCAGCTAAATTTGATCTGAAGAGGGCCATACCAGAAAAATAATAACCTAATAACCTATAAATAATGACAACTCCAAATTTTTGTCTTCGTTTTAATGTAAAAAAACCCCAAAACAAAACATTAAATTATGAAAATACTTACTTTATAAACAGCCCCCCCCCCCAAAAAACAAAAGAAATTTAAATTAAAAAATGTAAGAAAATTTAGTGCAATTTAAACAATATTATTCCTCAACATGTGCATTATGGATCAGATCTACAACGACACTAAACACTGAGCAACAAGCAGAAAAAGAGTTCAAATTGTGCTGAATTTCTTTAGACAATTCAGGTTGTTCATATTTGTTCAGGTTATTCACATTTAATTGTTACAGGATAGTTGTAAATGTAAATATTTTCATGATTTAATGTTATTTTTTGCACTGAAACAAAGAAAAAAAATGAAGTTGTTAATTCTAGATTTTTTTTGCACTTTTGCACTTCCTAATGTCATTTTTTGCCCAAAAATAGTCCCTTGTGGCTCCAAAACGCTAAGGCTCAAGATTTCAAAACACAAAAAAATGTGTGACATCACAGTTTTTATACAGTGTATGTGACAGGATGTAGTCTTTCAGAAGTATTAAAGGAGTGATATTTTGCTGTTTTTTAATGGAATTATGCATTTTCAAACATTTCCTGGTCTACATAAACTGTAAATGCTATACTTGGGTCTGAATTCTTCATTAATTCGACTCCACAGGTCCATCTTAATCCTATTTCTGAGAAATGACACCAGAAAGGTTGTTTGAGCGCTGGCCCTTTAAATGCAAATGAGCCACTTCATGCCCCACCCCCCTCCAGGTTGTTGACCGTGCTTTCTGTCCCGTTCAGCTACTTAACCACTCGTTAATACAACCAACAATGAACATTTTAGGTAATCGGCTCGAAGTTTGGACATATTTTCAGTTTTTATTACAACCGCTGCTGCTGACAAATAATTATGTCGTACTCAGAGAAATTTTCATTTGAAGTCTTGACCTTATATGTGCAAATGTATTAGTGTAACTCAGGGGTGTCAAACTCTTTTTAGTTCAGGGGCCATATTCAGCTAAATTTGATCTGAAGTGGGCCAGACCAGAAAAATAATAACCTAATAACCTATAAATAATGACAACTCCAAATTTTGTCTTTTTTTACTGTAAAAAAAACAAACAAACATTAAATTATGAAAATACTTACTTTTATAAACCCCCCCCCCCAAAAAAAAATGAAATTTAAATTAAAAAATGTAAGAAAATTTAGTGCAATTTAAACAATATTATTCCTCAACTTATCATTTCTACATGCGCATTATGGATCAGATCTACAACGACACTAAACACTGAGCAACAAGCAGAAAAAGAGTTCAATTGTGCTGAATTTTCTTAGACATTTCAGGTTGTTCATATTTGTTCAGGTTATTCACATTTAATTGTTACAGGATAGTTTGTAAATGTAAATATTTTCATGATTTAATGTTATTTTTTGCACTAAAACAAAGAAAAAAAATGAAGTTGTTAATTCTAGATTTTTTTTGCACTTTTGCACTTCCTAATGTCATTTTTTGCCCAAAAATAGTCCCTTGTGGCTCCAAAACGCTAAGGCTCAAGATTTCAAAACAAAAAAAATGTGTGATGTCACGGTTTTTTATACAGTCTATGTGACAGGATGTAGTCTTTCAAAAGTATTAAAGGAGTGATATTTTGCTTTTTTTTTTAATGGAATTATACATTTTCAAACATTTCCCTGTGGTCTACATAAACTGTAAATGCTATACTTGGGTCTGAATTCTTCATTAACTCAACTCCACAGGTCCACCTTCAACCCTATTTCTGAGTGTTCTAACTTACCTTTTGGACAGCTGTCACCATGTCTATACTCACTCATATGCAACTGGTTAGATTCTGATTTAACGATGCTAGCTTGTGTCTGCTACGTTTGGGTAAGGATTCACCCGTTGCACTTCCTAATGTCATTTCTTGCCCAAAAATAGTCCCCTGTGGCTCCAAAATGCTAAGGCTCAAGAGTTCAAAACACAAAAAAATGTGTGAGGTCACAGTTTTTCATACAGTCTATGTGACAGTCTATGTGTAGTCTTTCAAAAGTTTTAAAGGACTGATATTTTGCTTTGTTAAAATAGAATTATGCATTTCAAAACATTTCCCTCATTTTATTTAGGAGTCAAATAATGCAGCCACATTCTTAAAATGAATTGAATTGAATTTTGGTAACTATTTCCTGGGGCATGTTTTGAAAATTAAATCTCAAATGTATTTTCTTTTTAATTAAGTAGAAGGAGCGGTCTTGAATAAGAAAATGAAAATGCAGATTGGATAATTTATTAATAATTCTATTTATGAGTCAAATACTGCATTCATATTCTTAAAATGAAAAAGCATTTCTTCAAATGCATTAATTTAGATTATGGTAACTAATTGCTTCATCTTCAACATTCATACATCTTCAACCCTATTTCTGAGTAATGACATCAGAAAGGTGGTTTTAAGCGCTGGCCCTTTAAATGCACATGAGCCACTTCAGGCCCCGCCCCCCCCTACAGGTTGCTGGCTGTGCTGCTCTGTCCTGTTCAACCAACAACTGAACATTTTAGGTAATGGGCTCGAAGTCTGGACATATTTCACAAAACCAACCAAATTAAAGGTAATTTAATGTGGAGTAGAAAAGAAATTATTTACTTATTAATTATTAGATCGTAACAATTGTGACCTTCAAAAATTTCCCTACATACTAGGGATGTAACGATATGAAAATTTCATATCACAGTTATTGTGACCAAAATTATCATGGTTATAATTATTATCACGATATTATTGAAATTGTGCTCAAAATGTTCAAAAAGTACTAATACACACACTGAAATAATTTAACCAAGTTGCATTTAAAAATAAATAAATAAATAAAATAATTGGCACAATGTACCTTCTGTTGCAGAAATATTCAAATATAACCCTTAGTGGTCTGAGCCTATTTTGTCCGTTTTTCAGTCCTTTTGATTTTGCCTTTGTATACTATATAAACAAATGTTTACTATACCCATGTTTGGGATCTTTTTTTTCAGCACAACTTCATCTATATCATCTGTTTATTATTTTTTTTCACTTTAACCTACTATATCAAAATAAAAGACCCGAAAACACAAAAAAATATAAAATCTGATTTGAAAAATGTATGTAATTTATAGCATAAATAACACACAGATGCTTTACGAACCTTTTCAAAGACTTTAAAAGTGAATATTGGTTCCAAATTCATTCATTCATTCATTTTCTGAACCCGCTTTATCCTCACTAGGGTCACAGGGGTCGCTTGGAGCCTATCCCAGCTACTTACAGGTGAATGCGGGGTACACCCTGGACATTTCGCCAGTTCATCGCAGGGCTGACAAATAAAATATAATATAACATATATAACATAAATAACACAAAGGCTTAATGAACCTTTTCAAAGACTTTAAAAGTGAATATTGGTTCCAAATATTAGGTATACAGGGTGGGGAAGCAAAATTTACAATATTTTGAGGCAGGGATTGAAAGACAGTGTATGACCAATTAGTTTTTGAAAGTCATGAGAATTTATTTGCCACAAGAAAATTGACATAATAGAAAATGTTTTTATTCTATGTGCTCCTTCTTTCTCAATAACTGCCTTCACACGCTTCCTGAAACTTGCGCAAGTGTTCCTCAAATATTCGGGTGACAACTTCTCCCATTTTCTTTAATAGTATCTTCCAGACTTTCTCGTAATAGTTTTGCTCATAGTCATTCTCTTCTTTCCATTATAAACAGTCTTTATGGACACTCCAACTATTTTTGAAATCTCCTTTGGTGTGACGAGTGCATTCAGCAAATCACACACTCTTTGACGTTTGCTTTCCTGATTACTCATATGGGCAAAAGTTTCTGAAAAGGTATGGATAATAGTGTTAGGTATGATTATGACATCATATATGTTTGGTTTCAAAACAACTGACGTAGTGCCTGCTGAGAAAAAACAACTAAATGTTCATTGTAAATTTTGCTTCCCCACCCTGTAGAAAATCAAAATTGTAATAAATTAAAACTATACTCAAATATTTGACATAAAAGCAGATCTTTACACAGGGTTTTTTCCCCTAAAAGTGTGGTAATCAAACACGGTTATCATGATAATTAGAATTTAAACAGTAATACTAACCGTCTGCAATTTTACCGCGGCTTATTGTCATACCGGTAATCATTACATCCCTACTACATACCATTTTTTTTAAAAACCAAAATCACTAGATATTTCAGAACATCAGAAATAGTGTCTAAGATGGATCCCCAAAATCCCAGTTCATGCTGGAGGAACTGCGGAGCCCATAGAGCTAATCACACTCACATATTTTGGGTTTGTCCTCAGTTAAGTGTGTTTTGGAGGGAGGTGTTCAATGCCGTGAAGGAGGTTTTTAAAATGAACATCCCACAAAGCTTCACAGTGGCAGTTTTGGGAGTAATACCTGAAGGTCTGGATAGAAAAGCAGATAAATACCTTTTGAATATATTATTCACCTGCCTTAAAGTCTAGAACCATCAGTTGGATGAAACCAGAACCTCCCTCATATAATACATGGATTCAAAAAGTTTGGGATATTTACCAGATGGAGCAGATCACATACTTGCTCAGGCTTAAGAAAACCATATCTACTAAAAGATGGGAACCTATGTTACCTTTACTGCTGCAATAATATTGACTGGTGATGCAAGAATACTCCATGTTATCAAGGTGCTGTCATTCTACCTCTGACGAAGATTTACAGGGTGGGGAAGCAAAATTTACAATATTTTGAGGCAGGGATTGAAAGACAGTGTATGACCAGTTAGTTTATTGAAAGTCATGAGAATTTATTTGCCACAAGAAAATTTACGTAATAGAAAATGTTTTTATTCTATGTGTCCTCCTTCTTTCTCAATAACTGCCTTCACACGCTTCCTGAAACTTGCGCAAGTGTTCCTCAAATATTGGGTGACAACTTCTCCCATTCTTCTTTAATAGTATCTTCCAGACTTTTCTAATAGTTTTGCTCATAGTCATTCTCTTCTTTCCATTATAAACAGTCTTTATGGACATTCCAACTATTTTTGAAATCTCCTTTGGTGTGACGAGTGCATTCAGCAAATCACACACTCTTTGACGTTTGCTTTCCTGATTACTCATATGGGCAAAAGTTTCTGAAAAGGTATGGATAATAGTGTTAGGTATGATTATGACATCAATATATGTTTGGTTTCAAAACAACTGACGTAGTGCCTGCTGAGAAAAAACAACTAAATGTTCAGTGTAAATTTTGCTTCCCCACCCTGTATATCTACAGCCTTTTTATTTATTTATTTATTTAGTTATTTAGTTATTTTTAGAGTGAACATTGTTTGCTATAATTGTTATTGCTTTCTCAAATGTCATCGTATGTGCCTGTGGAGGTGTATGAGAATACATTTTCAGCTGTGTAGGGGGAAAAGAAATTAATTGTACTTGAAGATATAATTGTACTGTACTGAAAAAAGAAAAAATCTAATAAAAATTAAGTTAAAAAAAAAAAAATGAGCCACACATTCTTAAATCAACGCTGGCCTCATTCCATAGTTTAACTCCAACAACATACAGGAATTCCTGTAACAGAATATGAATTTGTGTGATAACAAACACCTTTTTCAGTGTGATATTCAGCGTGTCACACTGAGTTCATCCGGGGGTCAAGTGTTCAATAGCGATCACACAGGCCCCGACACCCGATAAGCTCATCGACCTCACAGGCCCACAGAGACATGGAGAATATAACTGTGCCAATTTCTATCGGACTCACGCATGGCAGCACTTCCGGGGTGCGCTGGAACGAACCCGATTCTGCGAGGCTTCCACGGTGCTCGCATGATTGATCTGCTTTACTGAGGCCAAACGCACACAGTCAATACTGATGCATCTTTAATACAAGCACCAGGGATTTACTGAAGGGGGAGCTGTGTCTATAAGAGGAGGTGGACGTATCATTTGGACTGAGCCTACACCTGCTCATCTGCCTGCATCTGTCACATGCTGTTACACTGACGGATATAGAACATGCATTACTGATACTGCTGTAAGGACACGGGTCATGAAAGAAGTTCTGGAGTGGCTCAATATAAACTTTCTTATATCAGCTGACGGTTACTATTTTCAAACATTATGCACTGGGCTTTACTTTTGTAGGTAAAGTTGAGGTTGATGAGGAGTTTTTGGCATGGTGGTGAGTAGGGATGTGTATTGGCAAGAATCTGGCAATACGATACAAATCACAATACTAGGATCATGATACGATATATCACGATATATCATGATACTGTAAAAAAGCCATTTTTTGTTTGTTTGTTTTTTAAGATTATTTCCTGGAAGAATTGAATTACAACAGAAATATGTACAAATTCTAAACACATTTTATTTGATCAGAACAGGCTCTAATGCTGTATCACAAAAAAAAAAAAAAAAAAAAAAAATCCAATTCTTCTAGTTTCCAAAGGAGCTAAAATCTGCCTTTCTGACGTAAAAAGTGCTTTTAGGATGCTTCAAATAAACATCATTTAATTAAACTGTGTTAAATCATAATAAATAATAAATAAAATTTAAACAAAAACAAAAAAACAAAAATGAACCTCTGCCATATCTGCATTTAAATAAATACCTAAAATATTGATCCAGTACGTTTTAATATCGATACAATATCGTGAAATGAAATATCGCAATATATTGCAGAACTGATATTTTCTAACACCCCTAGTGGTGAGAGAAGGATGCTAAAAGACTATCATGGCCTATCCTACACACAGAGATCACCAAAATGTACACTGCAAAAAAATCAAAATCTTACCAAGTGTATTTTTCTCATTTCTAGTCAAAATATCTCATAACACTTAAAATAAGACATAATCACCTCAAGAGGAACTTTTCAGTGAGTTATAAGAACTTATTTTTAGACAATAGATCTGGAAAATCTTATTTCAAGAAATCTTACCAAGATAATTTTCACTTGTTCCATTGGCAGATTTTTTTTTTCTTGAATTAAGTGAAAAAAAAAAAATCTTGAATTAAGCAAAAAAAAAATCTGCCAATGGGACAAGTGAAAATTATCTTGGTAGGATTTCTTGAAATAAGATTTTCAAGATCTATTGTCTAAAATAAGCTCTTATATCTCACTGAAAAGTTACTCTTTAGGTGATTATGTCTTATTTTAAGTGTGATGAGATATTTTGACTTGAAATGAGAAAAGTACACTTGGTAAGATTTGGATTTTTTTCCAGTGTAGACATGGTAATGGCGCTGAGAATTTTGTAGCCCTTGTGTACACTGTAAAAAATCAAAATCTTACTAAGAGTATTTTTGTCATTTCTAGTCAAAATATCTAATTACACTTAAAATAAGACATAATCACCTAAAGAGGAACTTTTCAGTGAGATATAAGAACTGATTTTTAGACAATAGATCTGGAAAATCTTATTTCAAGAAATCCTACCAAGATAATTTTCACTTGTCCCACTGGCAGAATTTTTTTTTTTTGCTTGAATTAAGCAAAAAAATCTGTAATTAATCAAAAAAAATATGCTAATGGAACAAGTAAAAATGATCTGTGATGTCATATATGGGAGGACCGGACAGTTAAGATCCACTACATCAGCAGTAGTCCACAGTATAGCACTACCCCAGTTTATCTGAGTGGCTCTGGGGATGGGGAGGGGGGTGAGATGTCAAACTGTGTTTTGTTTTTCTGTCCCCTTCTTTTATTTTCTTCTTCCTTTCTTTTTTTCCTCACTTTATCAATGTTGTTTAATTTTCATTTCTGATTCTGATTCAAAAAGGAAGCATAATGTACCAATCACACTGCAAAAATCTAAAACTTACCAAGTGTATTTTTGTCATTTCTAGTCAAAATACCTCATCACACTTAAAATAAGACATAGTCACCTAAGAGTAACTTTTACAGTGAGATATAAGAACTGATTTTTAGACAATAGATCTTGAAAATCTTATTTCAAGAAATCTTACCAGGATAATTTTCACTTGATCCATTGGCAGATTTTTTTTTTTGCTTAATTCAAGATTTTTTTTCACTTAATTCAAGCAAAAAAAAAACAAAAACAAAACAAAACAAAACAAAAAAAAACTGTTTTTGTTGTTGTTTTATTCTTAATTATTTCTATATTATTAATAGCTCTAACTAACTATCCAGCCAGAAATAATGTAATTTAAGGAATCAGTGAGTAGTCATTCAACCTGAAATCTGTACAGAGAGAAGTGGAATAAATTAAATCACAGAAATTAACTCATCTGAATCTATCTGCTGAGTACTAACATCATTATCAAGTGCAGAGCACTTGTTTTTTTATTTTATTTTTTTTACTTAACACAATCTCTAAACTAACATTACTGTAACTGACGTTAGTTTACTTCCGGGTTTGGTCTGATTTCCATGGCAACCATGGAACTCGTCAACTAAACCGGAAAACGGAGACGAGGGAAATGCAAAAAGTGGTAAATGTTGTTACCAGACGATGCACTTAAATCATATTTGAGTTATATTCAGTCGTATATGTAAGTTTTTGTCGGTTAAGTCAAAGTTTCTCCAAATGGCGGACAGTCCTTCAGTAAAAGTCTGAAAACAGAACCCTGGTCCACACAGCTGACAGTCTGACACACAAATGACATTCTGTCCTCATTTGTACACTGGGGGGTTACTCACATGGACTTTGGTGTCGTTATAATCGTCTTTTTACAGGCAGGATTCGCACACATTTCCACAGGACGGACCCCCACTTCCGGCTGTGGTCCCCCAGAGGAAGGAGGAGCCGGTGGAACAGGCCGAAACATTAGTGCGGATGGACCGACTGGTGCGTTCACGGACCGGAGAGACAACACCTGCACTGGACACATGCATCAGTATTTAGGTGGAATTACAATGCTTTATTCATCCCAGAGGAAAAGTATTGTGTGTTACAGTTGCAGTAGCAGGAAATAAATTATCAATACAGAAAAATTATTAATAAATTAAAAAAAAAAAAAACAACAACTAGAAAATCAATCGGAGAGCTAGCTAGATAGCTATAGATAGATGATTAAATGCAGGAAAATGTCTGATTTACTTAAGGAAGGTTAAACATAGAAAAAACTAATTTGGGAACTGCCATAAAAGTAGCACTGGGTCCTTATGGGCTAAGGAAAATAATTTTAGCATAAATGATTGTAACACTGTATGACATTTCAATAATAAGATAAGATAAGATATGACTTTATTTATCCCACCATGGAGAAATTTCACAGTCAACGGCAACAACATACAACAAGCAAATGCAGAGAAAAAGACAGGTAGAAAAAAGTGAAACAATGAAATAAAGTGAAAAAAGTGAAATAAAGAAAGAAAAATTACATTAATGACCTGATTTTACTGAAAAAGTCACTTTTTTCTTGCGTTTCACTGCAAAAATCAAAATCTGCCCAGTGTATTTTTCTCATTTCTAGTCCAAATATCTCATCACACTAAAATAAGATGTAATCACCTCAAGAGGAACTTTTCAGTGAGATATAAGAACTTATTTTTAGATAATAGATCTGGAAAATCTTATTTCAAGAAATCTTACCAAGATAATTTTCACTTGTTCCATTGGCGGATTTTTTTTTTTTTTTTTTTGTGCTTAATTCAACATAGAAAGAAAGAAAGAAAGAAAGAAAGAAAGAAATAGATAGATAGATAGATAGATAGATAGATAGATAGATAGATAGAGAGATAGATAGATAGATAGATAAGAGTAAAAATTTAAATACAAGAGCAAACACACAACACATAATAAATTTGAAGTAAAAACAGAACTGGTAGAAAGCATGAAACCGAACACAAACCCTGTTCTGAAGGACTTGATGATGTCATCTCCCCTTTGTCATGGGTTTCTGATGCTTACACTGACTTCTATCAGGGACCCTGTGCATTGAAACAGAGGTCAGAACTCAGGACCGATCAGATGAATATGACCAAGATTCAGGTTTATTGTCATCATGTGCACATAATGTCATCTTTCTTAGAGGTGGTTCTCTGCTAGATAAAAAAAAAGAGAAACTAGAAAAGCACTCAGAGAGCGCAGACCTCCGCCAAGCAGATCAGCACACCCCACCCCCCCCACCACCAAAATGTTATCATTTGTTTCTTGTGCCAGTATCAACATTTCCTGAAACTGTCATCCAAATGCGTCCATAACTTTTGAGTTATCTTGCTAACACACAGACAAATAAACAAAAAATCCCCCTGAAGATTGATCTGGATCCTCAGTCTTCAGTTACTTGTGAACCTGTTGGGAACTTATTTTGTTTTGTTTTTTTTTTACCAAGCACTCTAACCATTCATTGTGGAGTTACACATACATGTTGAAAATTCCTATCTCCCAATGATAAAGAATCCTTTTAAAAATTCCTGGATCAGACAGTGATCCAGATATTCCCAATTTTGGACATTTCATGAAAATTTCATCAAAATCGTCGATAACTTTTTCAGTTACATTGCTAACTAACCAACAAACAAACAAACCTGCAAAAACATAACCTCCTTGGCAGAGGTAAAAAAAAAAAAAAAGTAAAATATCTCCAGAATAAAAGAGTCTTTACCTTGTATGAGTCACTAATAAAGAAAAATAAAGTCAAATGGACTGGATAGCTGTAGTTTCTGAGGCACAGTCTTGGGTCAAAATGTGAAATTCTGAGATTTAATTAGAGAACGGGTTTTTCTAAAGGACGTTGGTCTCAGGTTCAGGTTCTTTCTAGAGGATAACCAGTCCTTTTGTCATTTGTTTTCTAATTCATCTTCATTTGTTATCTAGTCACCTCTGCCAAGGAGGTTATGTTTTTGCCAGGGTTTGTTTGTTTGTTGGTTAGTTAGCAACATAACTGAAAAAGTTATGGACAGATTTGATGAAATTTTCAGGAAATGTCCAAAATGGGATGAGTAACAAATGATCAGATTTTGGGAATGATCCGGATCACTGTCTGGATCCAGGAATTTTTAAAAGGATTCTTTATCGTTGGGAGATAGGGATATTTTCAACATATGTATGTGTAACTTCACAATGAATGGTCAGAGTGCTTGGTAAAAAAAAAAAAAAATACAAGTTCCCAACAGGTTGTACAAGATATTGAAGACTGATTCATCATGTGTAGCAAAAGTGATATAGTTGTTTGTCTGTTTGCAAGATAACTCAAAAAGTTATGGATGGATTTGGGTGGAATTCTCAGGAAATGTTGATAGTGGCACCAGGAACAAATGATTAAGTTTTGGTGGTGAAGGGGGTGGGGTGGGGGGGGCTGATCTGCCTTGGCAGAGGTCTGCGCTGTCCGAGTGCTTTTCTAGTTCATCTTAATTCATTAAAGTATGTTGTATTTGCACAGGCCCTGTAGTTACTCAGTGAAAACAACACTTATTTCCTGGAAATCTGAATAATATTACTGTTGACAGTTGAAGAAATGTTGAAGTTATTGGACTTTAACTTATTGGCTAAAATTTGCTTAGAGGTCTTCTTTATGTCTTTGTGCATAAGAAATCAATCTAAGTGAATCCCCAAAGGAACTTTGTGTTGGTAAATGCAAGTTCTGCAAATTACAGGATTTCAGTTCTGTTCAACATGTTATGGTCATATGAACTATGTTTTCAGGTCAAAAATGTCCAATTTCATCACAATTAATGCTATATTTTCATGTCACAAATGGCCAAGTTATTTGAACTGAATTTACCTGAAAACAAATATTCTGTTCTTTTAGATTCCCCAGTTTTTCTTACAAGATTCTATCCTACATATCACATGTTTTTTTTACAGGTTCAATGGAGTATGGTGCTGATCCATCCTGCTTATGTTACGCCAATACATACATGAAGAATGTCACACGTCACTTTTTAAATCAACAGTTTCTAATAATAAGCATTTTTATAAATAAATAACAATTCTATATTGTTATTTACTCTTTAGTATGATGATAAACTATACAATAATTCTGATCCTAGTTTTTGCACAGGGATCATTAGTGTAAACGGTGACATGGCTGCAGAGCATCAGTATGATGGGATCGTAACAACCATGTCACATCCGTCCACTGCCACATTTTGTGTTTTTGTGTCAGCTGTTATTGTTTTAGATCCACAATACTAACATTTATGAATAAGAGGAGAATTAGCAATAGTAAGTATATAAGTTTATTACTATAAAGTACTGGTACTGACCAGAGCATCATGGGTAATGTCACGTCCGTCCACCAGCAAAAGTTTTCACATACACGTGCTATTCAAAATACAATATTTCTGAAAATAGAGCTTCCACTGTCAAATAATATCAGTAGTCTGTGCATAAATGGATTAGCATTATTTCAACACAGTTCTATACATTTCTTACAACTTTTTTTTTTTTTTGACAAAAATGGCCACTCATTTGACCCCCTAAGGAAATTTTAGCCGTTTTAAAAGTAAGACAACTGATTAAAATGAAAAGATAAAGAAGAGGTTCAGGTTTTTT
>NW_021941690.1:0-5000 GCF_902148855.1 Sphaeramia orbicularis
ACAGGAAAAAAACAGGAGAAAGAAGAGGCCAAGAAAAGAGGAAAGCGGCGCATTTACAGACGGAAAAAAACAGGAAAAAACAGGAGAAAGAAGAGGCGAAGAAAAGAGGAAAGCGGCGCATTTACAGACGGAAAAACAGGAAAAACCAGAGAAAGAAGAGGCGAAGAAAAGAGGAAAGCGGCGCATTTACAGACGGAAAAACAGGAAAAAACAGGAGAAAGAAGAGGCGAAGAAAAGAGGAAAGCAGCGCATTTACAGACGGAAAAACAGGAAAAAAACAGGAGAAAGAAGAGGCGAAGAAAAGAGGAAAGCGGCGCATTTACAGACGGAAAAACAGGAAAAAACAGGAGAAAGAAGAGGCGAAGAAAAGAGGAAAGCTCCGCATTTACAGACGGAAAAACAGGAAAAAACAGGAGAAAGAAGAGGCGAAGAAAAGAGGAAAGCGGCGCATTTACAGACGGAAAAACAGGAAAAAACAGGAGAAAGAAGCGGCAAGAAAAGAGGAAAGCGGCGCATTTACAGACGGAAAAAACAGGAAAAAACAGGAGAAAGAAGAGGCCAAGAAAAGAGGAAAGCGGCGCATTTACAGACGGAAAAACAGGAAAAAACAGGAGAAAGAAGAGGGCGAAGAAAAGAGGAAAGCGGGCGCATTTACAGACGGAAAAACAGGAAAAAACAGGAGAAAGAAGAGGCGAAGAAAAGAGGAAAGCGGCGCATTTTACAGACGGAAAAACAGGAAAAAACAGGAGAAAGAAGAGGCGAAGAAAAGAGGAAAGCGGCGCATTTACAGACGGAAAAACAGGAAAAAACAGGAGAAAGAAGAGGCGAAGAAAGAGGAAAGCGGCGCATTTACAGACGGAAAAACAGGAAAAAACAGGAGAAAGAAGAGGCCAAGAAAAGAGGAAAGCGGCGCATTACAGACGGAAAAACAGGAAAAAACAGGAGAAAGAAGAGGCGAAGAAAAGAGGAAAGCGGCGCATTTACAGACGGAAAAACAGGAAAAAAACAGGAGAAAGAAGAGGCGAAGAAAAGAGGAAAGCGGCGCATTTACAGACGGAAAAACAGGAAAAAACAGGAGAAAGAAGAGGCGAAGAAAAGAGGAAAGCGGCGCATTTACAGACGGAAAAACAGGAAAAAACAGGAGAAAGAAGAGGCGAAGAAAAGAGGAAAGCGGCGCATTTACAGACGGAAAAACAGGAAAAAACAGGAGAAAGAAGCGGCAAGAAAAGAGGAAAGCGGCGCATTTACAGACGGAAAAACAGGAAAAAACAGGAGAAAGAAGAGGCCAAGAAAAGAGGAAAGCGGCGCATTTACAGACGGAAAACAGGAAAAAACAGGAGAAAGAAGAGGCGAAGAAAAGAGGAAAGCGGCGCATTTACAGACGGAAAAACAGGAAAAAACAGGAGAAAGAAGAGGCGAAGAAAAGAGGAAAGCAGCGCATTTACAGACGGAAAAACAGGAAAAAACAGGAGAAAGAAGAGGCGAAGAAAAGAGGAAAGCGGCGCATTTACAGACGGAAAAACAGGAAAAAACAGGAGAAAGAAGAGGCGAAGAAAAGAGGAAAGCGGCGCATTTACAGACGGAAAAACAGGAAAAAACAGGAGAAAGAAGAGGCGAAGAAAAGAGGAAAGCGGCGCATTTACAGACGGAAAAACAGGAAAAAAACAGGAGAAAGAAGAGGCGAAGAAAAGAGGAAAGCGGCGCATTTACAGACGGAAAAACAGGAAAAAACAGGAGAAAGAAGAGGCGAAGAAAAGAGGAAAGCGGCGCATTTACAGACGGAAAAACAGGAAAAAACAGGAGAAAGAAGAGGCGAAGAAAAGAGGAAAGCGGCGCATTTACAGACGGAAAACAGGAAAAAACAGGAGAAAGAAGAGGCGAAGAAAAGAGGAAAGCGGCGCATTTACAGACGGAAAAACAGGAAAAAACAGGAGAAAGAAGAGGCCAAGAAAAGAGGAAAGCGGCGCATTTACAGACGGAAAAACAGGAAAAAAACAGGAGAAAGAAGAGGCGAAGAAAAGAGGAAAGCGGCGCATTTACAGACGGAAAAACAGGAAAAACAGGAGAAAGAAGAGGCGAAGAAAAGAGGAAAGCGGCGCATTTACAGACGGAAAAACAGGAAAAAACAGGAGAAAGAAGCGGCAAGAAAAGAGGAAAGCGGCGCATTTACAGACGGAAAAACAGGAAAAAACAGGAGAAAGAAGAGGCGAAGAAAAGAGGAAAGCGGCGCATTTACAGACGGAAAAACAGGAAAAAACAGGAGAAAGAAGAGGCGAAGAAAAGAGGAAAGCAGCGCATTTACAGACGGAAAAACAGGAAAAAACAGGAGAAAGAAGAGGCGAAGAAAAGAGGAAAGCGCCGCATTTACAGACGGAAAAACAGGAAAAAACAGGAGAAAGAAGAGGCGAAGAAAAGAGGAAAGCAGCGCATTTACAGACGGAAAAACAGGAAAAAACAGGAGAAAGAAGAGGCGAAGAAAAGAGGAAAGCGGCGCATTTACAGACGGAAAAACAGGAAAAAACAGGAGAAAGAAGAGGCGAAGAAAAGAGGAAAGCAGCACATTTACAGACGGAAAAACAGGAAAAAACAGGAGAAAGAAGAGGCGAAGAAAAGAGGAAAGCAGCGCATTTACAGACGGAAAAACAGGAAAAAACAGGAGAAAGAAGAGGCGAAGAAAAGAGGAAAGCAGCGCATTTACAGACGGAAAAAGACGAACAAACACCTGCTAACGTTAAACACAGAAGGAAAAGATGAGCTAAAATATGAAGATTAGAAAAAAACGGACAACTGTAAACAACTGGAAAACATCTGGAAAAGTTGTTAATTTTAAGTAGAAAAAATTAAAGCCAAAACTTAAAAAATTTGACAATGAAGACAAACTAAAAACAAGTAAAAACATCTGCAACAAATTATAGAAGTTAAAAATAAGATAAAACTAAGAAAAATCTAAGAGTGACAACAAAGAAAGATGAAACTGCAACAGACACACAACTGTCTACACAACAGACACACAACTGTCTACACAACAGACACACAACTGTCTACACAACAGACACACAACTGTCTACACAACAGACACACAGACACACAACTGTCTACACAACAGACACACAACCGTCTACACAACAGACACACAACTGTCTACACAACAGACACACAACCGTCTACACAACAGACACACAACCGTCTACACAACAGACACACAACTGTCTACACAACAGACACACAACCGTCTACACAACAGACACACAACTGTCTACACAACAGACACACAAACACACAACAGACACACAACCGTCTACACAACAGACACACAACTGTCTACACAACAGACACACAACTGTCTACACAACAGACACACAACCGTCTACACAACAGACACACAACTGTCTACACAACAGACACACAAACACACAACAGACACACAACCGTCTACACAATAGACACACAAACACACAACAGACACACAACTGTCTACACAACAGACACACAACTGTCTACACAACAGACACACAGACACACAACAGACACACAACTGTCTACACAACAGACACACAACAGACACACAACCGTCTACACAACAGACACACAAACACACAACAGACACACAACCGTCTACACAACAGACACACAGACACACAACAGACACACAACCGACACACAACAGTCTACACAACAGACACACAAACACACAACAGACACACAACCGTCTACACAACAGACACACAGACACACAACAGACACACAACCGTCTACACAACAGACACACAACAGTCTACACAACAGACACACAAACACACAACAGACACACAACAGTCTACACAACAGACACACAGACACACAACAGACACACAACCGTCTACACACAGACACACACAGTCTCATACGTTTTGCTACAAACTGCTGACTCTCCGCCTCTCGCCGGTCCAGGCTCCGCCTCCCTCAGGTTGCCGTCGGTGACAGAGCGTGACCTGATAAATAAAGCGACAGTGCGAGGGGGGAGGGGCCAGCGGAGCGCGGAGGGCTATAATTAGTAGGTGATTAACGAGCGGCGTCACACAGGTGCTGCATCGCTGACTGTGATGTTGTTCAACACGGCAACAGCAAAAACCAAGGCAACCTGGAGGGGTTGGGGGCGGGGCCAGGAGGTCAACACACAAACACCAAATACACAAACACTAATGCACACAAGCGTCACTATCGAATATGAAGGTTACGAACGCAGTTTTAAAAGTTTTCCATCCTGTTCAAATATGATACAAAACAAAGGACAGTTTTAATCTGAAACGTACGATTTAACTTAAAAAAAAAACAAACAAAAAAACGCACAATTTAACACAAAAATCAACACAAATGAAGGATGTAGAGCAACGGATCGAACCACTAAACCTTAGAGGTCAGAGTAAAGTCAAAGGTCATTATAGAAAAACAAAGAAAACTGAAGAAAAAGACTTTTACAGTTAAATCTATCATTAATTAATAAAACTATCATTTTACGCTGATGACACTGTCACTTATGTTACATGACATTAGCATTTATCCGTGTTCGTTTCCTTTCATGTTAGTCATATTTTTAATGAATCCTTCATATTGTTTGACATTTTCCAAACAGACTTCATGTGTTCGTAAATTTCAAGTGAATTCTACATTATTTTTATCTTCACAACATTAAGATTGAATTAAACCTTAAAGTCCTGAAACTATTTCTGTGGAGACTTCCAAAATGAATTTAACTCTACATTTAATCATTCGTAAGTCATTTATCGTTATTCATTGTGATATTATCCTTTCATATTTTGCATTTTTCAGTGTAAATCTTTTATTATTCTATATTTAATTCACTGATCATGCAGATGTTCATTCAAACTCAGTAAATTCAAAGGTTATTTTATTAAAACAGAGAAAACTGAAGAAAAGGCGGCATTTTCTTCAAAAAGTGCTACAAAAATGTTATTCTAGTCGATGCTATGCTATTCTATTATATGCTATTCAATTCTTTT
>NW_021941690.1:7500-55761 GCF_902148855.1 Sphaeramia orbicularis
TACCACGGAAGCAGGTCCGGACAACGACCACGCACTGATCTGCACATAAACACCAATAATCTGTTGTCTGGGTTAAACTGGGTTAAACTGGGTAAAACTGGGTAAAACTGGGTTAAACTGGGTAAAACTGGGTAAAACTGGGTTAAACTGGGTTAAACTGGGTAAAACTGGGTAAAACTGGGTTAAACTGGGTAAAACTGGGTTAAACTGGGTTAAACTGGGTAAAACTGGGTAAAACTGGGTTAAACTGGGTAAAACTGGGTTAAACTGGGTTAAACTGGGTAAAACTGGGTAAAACTGGGTTAAACTGGGTAAAACTGGGTTAAACCAGGTCAAACCGGGTTAAACCAGGTCAAACCAGGTTAAACCAGGTCAAACCGGGTTAAACCAGGTCAAACCAGGTTAAACCAGGTCAAACCGGGTTAAACCAGGTCAAACTGGGTTAAACCAGGTCAATTAACCCCATTAAAATGAATGGGATCCTCTTTAATCCTGTTGTTTCATCACTTTAACATTTACATTACAGACTAAACATGACTTGAATCACATTTAAGACACGTTTACAACCAAGTCTACCTCCAATTATTGTTGTTTTTAATTTGGTCAATATTTGTTGTTTGTTTTTTATTATTTTTGTTTGTTGCTTGTTTTTGGTTCAGTTCTGCTCATTTTACTGAATTGTTTTCTTGTATAATTTGGTAAAAATCTTAACCTTAAAAAATCCTAACCCTAACCCTGTTTTTTTGGTTCATTTTGTTCCTTATTTTCTGAATATTTGGCTTTTTTGGTTTTTTGTAATTATTGGATTCATATTCATTCATTCTGTTCATTCTTTCCTTCACTTTTCTTCTTATTTGTTCATTTATTAATTTATGTGTTCATTTTTCTTTGTATTTTGGTCCCATTGTTGCATTTACTTTAGTAATATTTTACTTTTTTGGTAAATTTGGGTCATTATTTGGTTAATTTTTGTCCCACTTTGTGTTTTTTTTTTTAGTTGGGTCAATTTTGCTTCTTTTTTCTTTTTCTTTTTTCTTCTGTATATTGGTCTGACTGGTCTGACTGGTCTGATTGGTCTGACTGGTCTGATTGGTCTGACTGGTCCAGGTACCCACCCCTGCGGGGACAGCTTGTCCAACCAGCCGGCTTTAAACACCTGATGTTTGGGGGCGCCGTAGAAACAGGCGTATGGTGAGATGTCAGCGAGGGGGGGGTTATGGACCACAGCGTCTGCAGGTTCAGAGTAAAGGTCACAGTCCACCATGACCAAAGATCCACCATGAGGACCAGAACCAGGACCAGGACCAGGACCAGACGGTGCCGAGGCCACCGCGACGGCATCAGATGACTTCACTGAGTGGGCGGGGCCTGGTGGTCGAACAGCAGAACACTCGTCTACGGTGGAATACTCGTCTTCAAAGACGTCTGGAGTCAGAGAAGGACGAGGGTCAACGGAGTCCAACTGCAGAGGGACAGCAGGTCTGAAGGAGACAAAAGAGGGACAGCAGGTCTGAAAGAGACAAAAGAGGGACAGCAGGTCTGAAAGAGACAAAAGAGGGACAGCAGGTCTGAAAGAGACCAAAGAGGGACAGCAGGTCTGAAGGAGACAAAAGAGGGACAGCAGGTCTGAAGAAGACAAAAGAGGGACAGCAGGTCTGAAGGAGACAAAAGAGGGACAGCAGGTCTGAAGGAGACCAAAGAGGGACAGCAGGTCTGAAGGAGACAAAAGAGGGACAGCAGGTCTGAAGGAGACAAAAGAGGGACAGCAGGTCTGAAAGAGGACAAAAGAGGGACAGCAGGTCTGAAAGAGGACAAAAGAGGGACAGCAGGTCTGAAGGAGACCAAAGAGGGACAGCAGGTCTGAAAGAGGACAAAAGAGGGACAGCAGGTCTGAAGGAGACCAAAGAGGGACAGCAGGTCTGAAGGAGACAAAAGAGGGACAGCAGGTCTGAAGGAGACAAAAGAGGGACAGCAGGTCTGAAAGAGACCAAAGAGGGACAGCAGGTCTGAAGGAGGACAAAAGAGGGACAGCAGGTCTGAAAGAGGACAAAAGAGGGACAGCAGGTCTGAAGGAGACCAAAGAGGGACAGCAGGTCTGAAGGAGACAAAAGAGGGACAGCAGGTCTGAAAGAAGACAAAAGAGGGACAGCAGGTCTGAAAGAGACAAAAGAGGGACAGCAGGTCTGAAGGAGACAAAAGAGGGACAGCAGGTCTGAAGGAGACAAAAGAGGGACAGCAGGTCTGAAGGAGACAAAAGAGGGACAGCAGGTCTGAAGGAGACCAAAGAGGGACAGCAGGTCTGAAGGAGACAAAAGAGGGACAGCAGGTCTGAAGGAGACCAAAGAGGGACAGCAGGTCTGAAGGAGACCAAAGAGGGACAGCAGGTCTGAAGGAGACCAAAGAGGGACAGCAGGTCTGAAAGAGGACAAAAGAGGGACAGCAGGTCTGAAAGAGACAAAAGAGGGACAGCAGGTCTGAAGAAGACAAAAGAGGGACAGCAGGTCTGAAGGAGACCAAAGAGGGACAGCAGGTCTGAAGGAGACAAAAGAGGGACAGCAGGTCTGAAGGAGACAAAAGAGGGACAGCAGGTCTGAAGGAGACCAAAGAGGGACAGCAGGTCTGAAAGAGACCAAAGAGGGACAGCAGGTCTGAAGGAGACAAAAGAGGGACAGCAGGTCTGAAGGAGACCATAGAGGGACAGCAGGTCTGAAAGAGACCAAAGAGGGACAGCAGGTCTGAAGGAGACAAAAGAGGGACAGCAGGTCTGAAGGAGACCAAAGAGGGACAGCAGGTCTGAAGGAGGACAAAAGAGGGACAGCAGGTCTGAAGGAGACCAAAGAGGGACAGCAGGTCTGAAGGAGACAAAAGAGGGACAGCAGGTCTGAAGGAGACCAAAGAGGGACAGCAGGTCTGAAAGAGACCAAAGAGGGACAGCAGGTCTGAAGGAGACAAAAGAGGGACAGCAGGTCTGAAGGAGACCAAAGAGGGACAGCAGGTCTGAAGGAGACCAAAGAGGGACAGCAGGTCTGAAAGAGACCAAAGAGGGACAGCAGGTCTGAAGGAGACAAAAGAGGGACAGCAGGTCTGAAAGAGACCAAAGAGGGACAGCAGGTCTGAAGGAGGACAAAAGAGGGACAGCAGGTCTGAAGGAGACCAAAGAGGGACAGCAGGTCTGAAGGAGACAAAAGAGGGACAGCAGGTCTGAAGGAGACAAAAGAGGGACAGCAGGTCTGAAGGAGACCAAAGAGGGACAGCAGGTCTGAAGGAGACCAAAGAGGGACAGCAGGTCTGAAAGAGACCAAAGAGGGACAGCAGGTCTGAAGGAGACAAAAGAGGGACAGCAGGTCTGAAGGAGACCAAAGAGGGACAGCAGGTCTGAAGGAGGACAAAAGAGGGACAGCAGGTCTGAAGGAGACCAAAGAGGGACAGCAGGTCTGAAGGAGACAAAAGAGGGACAGCAGGTCTGAAGGAGACCAAAGAGGGACAGCAGGTCTGAAGGAGACCAAAGAGGGACAGCAGGTCTGAAGGAGACAAAAGAGGGACAGCAGGTCTGAAGGAGACCAAAGAGGGACAGCAGGTCTGAAGGAGACAAAAGAGGGACAGCAGGTCTGAAGGAGGACAAAAGAGGGACAGCAGGTCTGTGTTTCTGTGTGTGTGTGTGTGGGGGGGGGGGCGTGGCCCCTGGTCCTACCTGTGTTTCTGTGTGTGTGTGTGTGTGTGGGGGGGGGGGGGGGGGGGGCGTGGCCCCTGGTCCTACCTGTGTTTCTGTGGGGGGGGTGTGGCCTAGTCCTACCTGTGTTTCTGTGCTCTGTTCTGGTCCTGCTGGTTCTGCCGGTCCTGCTGGTCCTGCTGGTTCTGCTGTGGTTCTCCTTCCGTTCCCTGCTCCTGCAGAGGACAGACCGTTCACCTCAAAGTCAAACACATTTGACACTATGACACGTTTCCATGGCGACAGCGTCAACGCCCACAGGGACCAACGTCCGTCCCCCTTTGATCAGATGGTACTCACCGCTGGGCATTCTGGGTAGTCGTACAGGAAGGTTTCTCCGTAGGGGGTGATGGGGATCAGGGTCTGGTGAAGAGGGCCTGTAGGAGACAGAGACCACATGGAGGATCAGAGAGGATTATGGGTAAAGGGGCGGGACAGGGGGCGGGGCTTTAACCTAAAAACAGTCAGTTCATTAAACTGACCCTCGACCCACATAGGACCAGCAGAACTAGGACCTAGTCCACCTGGGACCAGAACCCACCTGAGACTGGACCACATCTGGAACCAAGGAAGGAAGGGAGGGAGGGAGGGAGGGAGGAAGGAAGGAGAGAAGGAAGGGAGGGAGGGAGGGAGGGAGGGAGGGAGGGAGGGAGGGAGGGAGGGAGGGAGGGAGGGAGGGAGGGAGGTTCTTGTGACCCTGGTTCTTCTGGACCTGAATGGGTTGGTTTGACCAGACTGTGGGTTTGGAAGGCGTGTCCTGTCACTTCTTTTTTTTTTTTTTTTTCTGTCACTTCTTCATCCATGTGTTGAATGAACGTGTTTGAACATGAACGTGTGAACAGGAGACGACTGTACATTTAATAATAGAAAAAGGAACCAGTGGGCTTCAAGTGTCAAACCACCAAAAACAGAAGAACGACCGCGTTTGAAAGATACAAGCTTTGATCTGGACGACGGAGATATGGGAGGTTCTGTTTTTTACAACAGTTCTGTTCAGAAACCACAGAACATGTCCATGTATATATGTAAAAACACTTGGTCACAGCTGGTTTGACTTTTGTGTCTAAAGGCTGATGAGGCAAACGTCCGACTGTTTAACTAATACTAATGAGGTGATTATTGGAGGAAAACAGGTTAAACCTGTTTATTATCTGAAGTTCATATTTTAACTATAAAATATTCACAGTTATGGGGGAATTTTAACTGTATAACTGAGCATACAGCAACTTTTAAAACTAAAACCCCTCAAATTCAATATTTTCTTTATAACAGGACAATAATTGGTGCCTACGTTGGTTTAGTTTTTTCTTTTTTAATGACTATTAATAAGATTATAGTAGATTGTACATTATTTTCCAAACCTTTGACTCAACTTCAGTTCTGATCAGAACTATTAGATATTCATTAATTTTTTGGGATTTTCAACCTTTAACTGTCAGATTACCGGGTTTGTTAACAACTAAAACCAGGTCCAGGTGGACCCTGGTCTGACTGAGGCCTCGGTTCTTGTGGTCTGGGGGCAAAGGGGGCAAAGGGGGCAAAGAGGGCAAAGGGGTACTGTTTTTGGTTCTGTTTGTCGGTTTCTTTTTTCTTTGTCTGTTTCTTTGTTTGTCTGTTTCTTTTTTCTTTGTTTCTTTCTTTCTTTCTGTCGTCTGTTTCTTTGTTTCAGTTTCTGTCTGTCGGTTTCTTTCTTTCTTTCTTTCTCTGTTTCTTTCTTTCTTTGTTTATTTATTTATTTGTCTATTTGTTTCTCTGTTTCTTTTTTCTTTCTTTGTTTCTTTCTTTGTCTGTTTCTTTGTTGATTTGTTTGTTTGTCTGTTTGTTTCTCTGTTTCTCTGTTTGTTTGTTTGTTTGTATACACTGACATCAGCTGTGTGTTTGTATCAGAGTACTTTTATGAGTACCAGTACACACTGAGTACTGGACCTGGTACTGGTATCGGTGTTGGTGCATCCTTCCTTCCGTCTGTAATTCTCGCACTAACCGGTTCTTCTGAACGTTAATCCCATTCCTACAGAACTCCGTCTGATCCTGGTCCGTCGGATCATTCACTGTTGGAGTTCCACAGCGTGTCAGACCTGAATCATGTCGGAGCCGTTTGTTTCAGATGACGCAGTTGAAACGGCGTTAAGGCTTGAATTCAGACTGTTTCAGCCGTTTGTACTTATTTGTGATTGGAAAGCTGTTTGTGTTCCTGCTGCAGCCTCACATCCCCTCCTGTAATAAACTCTTCAAATACGTTCGGTTAAAAAGACGCATCAAACAGCGGCGTTCCAGACCAGGATCCCCCACTCCCAGCTCTGGGACCCCCCCCCCCGTTCTTCCTGCCTGTTTTGCATCCACCTCCTGTTCCTTCCTCGCCATCTCTCCTTTTCCTTATTTGAAGAAGTTGAAGAAAAACAAGAAACCTACAGAGAGACTGAAGGAAGCAAGAGGAAACATGAGGGGATTAAGAAGAAAAAAAGGTAAAAAAAAAAGCCCGATCTGGTCCAAGAACGACCACTAATGATCCTGTTCTGCAGAGTCTGAACCAGGAGTTAACCCTTTCAGGACCACCGCTGGAACAGGCCTGCATTCATTTAGAGTTTTTGACAATAAAAGTGTCAGAAAATGTCTTTTTTGGGTCAATTCTGTTACACCTTTTTCCAAAAAGAACTGAACTTTCACTCTCTGTCCATTAATTATCAATATTATATGTAATAAATAGGGCTGTTAGAAAATATCAGTTCTGCAATATATCACGATATTTCATTTCACAATACTGTATCGATATTAAAAAGTACTGTATCGATATTTTTAGGTATTTATTCAAATGCAGATATAGCGTAGGTTCATGTTTGGTTTTTTTTGGTTTTCTTAATTGTTTCTATCTTATTAATTACTATTTAACACTGTTTTATTTAATAATGGAGAGTTAGAAAAATGTGTGATATAACATTAGATCCTGTTCTGATCAAATAAAAATGTGTTTAGTATTTGTGCAGATTTCTGCTGTAATTCAATTCTTCCAAGAAATAATTAAAAAAAAAAAAAAGAAGAAGAAACAATCAAAAAATTGCCTTTTTAACAGTATCATGATATATCGTCTCGTGATCCTAGTATTGTGATTTGTATCGTATCACCAGATTCTTGCCGATACACACTTATAGTAATAAATGCGTAAAACTGTGTTAGACCAAAAAAACATTAAAAACTGACTTAATATGAAAAACA
This sequence comes from Sphaeramia orbicularis, assembly GCF_902148855.1. Lineage (NCBI taxonomy): Eukaryota > Metazoa > Chordata > Actinopteri > Kurtiformes > Apogonidae > Sphaeramia > Sphaeramia orbicularis. Next base: position 14,423 of record NW_021941690.1, read on the forward strand.
AATGTAAATGTGCAAAACAAAACTTCATTAAACTATAGGAAAAAACTTTCAACTACTTTACACGTGCTCCAACATTTGAAATGTGTCCATGTTACAGCTTTTTATTTTTAGTTATTTCTATAAATTTTTAGCCTATGTGATCAATCAACTACCAATGAACTATACTAATCGGAAAAATACAGATAAAAACAGCGCAAACTAGAAAAGCACTAGGAGAGCACAGACCTCCACCAAGGCAGATTTCCTGAAAATTTCATCCAAATCCGTCCATAACTTTTCGAGTTATCTTGCTAACAGACAAACAAACAGACAAACCCTGATGGAAACATAACCTCCTTGGCGGGGCTAAAAATGGTGAAAAAACAACGCAACTCAACAAAACACACTAGTAGAACACTCCAAAACAGCACTGTCGCAATTAGATACAATTATTTACAACAATTCACCACTAAAACCTCATTTAAACACTGCTAAAAGTAATAAAAATCTTCCCTTTCTCTCTCACCGACTGCACTCTGCTGCTCTATGCTCCGCCCATTTCCACCCCTCCCTGTCAGCTGATGCAGGCCTGTACCCTAACATGTCACATATCAATCAAAAGCTCTGAATCTCAGCTTCCAGGAAGAACTTAACTTTCAATCTCTGTCCATTAACTATCAATATTATATGTAATAAATGCTAATAAATGAGTAGATAAAGGTTAAATAAAAGTAAAAATAAAAAAGATGACTTGAATTTTTTTTTGCATTTTTATCACGAAAACCAACTGTAAATGTGCAAAACCAAACTTTATGAGATCATAGGAATAAACTTTCAACTACTTTACACGTGCTCCAACATTTTAGTTGAGTTTGTGTCCATGTTACATTTTCTTATTTTAAGTTATTTCTATAAATTTTTAGCCTGTATGATCAATCAACTGTCAATGAAATATACAAATCGGAAAAATACAGATAAAAACAGCGCAAACTAGAAAAGCACTAGGAGAGCACAGACCTCTGCCAAGGCAGATTTCCTGAAAATGTCATGAAAATCCATCCATAACTTTTTGAGTTACCTTGCTAACAGACAAACAGAAAAACCCAGATGAAAACATAACCTCCTTGGCGGAGGTAAAAATGGCAAAAAAAAACTATGCAACTCAACATAACACACTAGTAAAACACTACAAAACAGCACTGTCACAATTATATACAATTATTTCGAAGAATTCACCACTAAAACCTCACGCAAACGCTGCTATGTAATAAAAATCTTCCCTTTCTCTCTCACTGACTGCACTCTGCTGCTCTATGCTCCGCCCACTTCCACCCCTCAGCCAATGCAAACCTTCACCCTCATGTGTCACATATCAATCAAAAGCTCTGAATCTCAGCTTTCAGGTGAAGTTTAGATTTTGTCAATAGCACAAACGGTTCAGGAGTTACGGTCATTTGAATCAAATGTGGCGCCGGAGACACAATGGTCTCAAAAGGGTTAAGTCCAATAAACTCATCCATGGGGGGGGCCTGTGTGTGTGTGGGGGGGGGGATTCGCACCATGTCAGCAAACTTAAACAACTTGTACAAAACTTCCAAGAGTTAGTGACATGATTACGCATCAAGTTGGAAGAAGGCGTATTCCCTGCGAGGTGCGCACTTGAAACGCTGCACGCCGTTTTTCCCACAACGCCACCGCCGCCTCCGAACCCCCACCCCCACACCTCCACCCCCACCTCCTTTCATCCAGGCAAACAACAGCACCACTCACTCCAGCACCGAATGAACGATGAAATATTCATGTCTGAGATGAAGCGGCGGAGAACACTGTACCTTTCCCAGCGCCGTTTGCACCGGTGGGACCTTCGGAGCCGGTTCGGCGTTCGGGGCTGGATGGAGGCGGAGCGTTCCTGAGGAGGAAGAATGAGGACGTTAGAACGACAAACGTAGAAGGAAAAAGGAGGAGGAGGAGGAGATGGAGTTGAAGAGTTCAGGAGGAGACCAAGACCTGGATCAGACCAAGACCTGGATCAGACCAAGACCTGGATCAGACCAAAACCTGGATCAGACCAAGACCTGGATCAGACCAAGACCTGGATCAGACCAAGACCTGGTTCAGATACAGATTTTAGGTCCATTCACTTATTATTATTATTATTATTATTATTATTACTATCACTAATAATACAATTATAACTAATAATTTAGTTTTAATTGATAAGGTCAGATTTGGATGAAAGAAACTAAAACTGACAGTATTTTACTTTCTACTAATGTTTCAGTTCATTTGTTTTAAGACTATGATGAAATAAAAAACTCAAACACAGAACACTTCCATGTAAATATGTTCAAAGTTCAACTGGACTAAAAGTTACATAATCCAAAATGGCCGCCGTCCCAGTATGTAAATTAGCTGAATCCACTTAGTCCATTTAGTCCACTTAGTCCACTCAGTCCATTTAGTCCACTTAGTCCACTCAGTCCACTCAGTCTATTTAGTCCACTTAGTCCACTCAGTCCATTTAGTCCACTTAGTCCACTCAGTCCATTTAGTCCACTTAGTCCACTCAGTCCACTCAGTCTATTTAGTCCACTTAGTCCACTCAGTCCATTTAGTCCACTTAGTCCACTCAGTCCATTTAGTCCACTCAGTCCATTTAGTCCACTTAGTCCACTCAGTCTATTTAGTCCACTTAGTCCACTCAGTCCATTTAGTCCACTTCGTCCACTCAGTCCATTTAGTCCACTTCGTCCATTTAGTCCACTCAGTCCACTTCGTCCACTCAGTCCACTTCGTCCACTCAGTCCACTTAGTCCACTCAGTCCATTTAGTCCACTCAGTCCATTTAGTCCACTTAGTCCACTCAGTCCATTTAGTCCACTTAGTCCACTCAGTCCATTTAGTCCACTTAGTCCACTCAGTCTATTTAGTCCACTTAGTCCACTCAGTCCATTTAGTCCACTTAGTCCACTCAGTCCATTTAGTCCACTCAGTCCACTCAGTCCATTTAGTCCACTTAGTCCACTCAGTCCATTTAGTCCACTTAGTCCACTCAGTCTATTTAGTCCACTTAGTCCACTCAGTCCATTTAGTCCACTTCGTCCACTCAGTCCATTTAGTCCACTTCGTCCATTTAGTCCACTCAGTCCACTTCGTCCACTCAGTCCACTTCGTCCACTCAGTCCACTTAGTCCACTCAGTCTATTTAGTCCACTTAGTCCACTCAGTCCATTTAGTCCACTCAGTCCACTTAGTCCACTCAGTCCATCCTAGACTGTGGTCCGGCCTAACAGAAGTGTGCCTGTAAACCTGCAGCTGTCTGAAGTCTTCAGATTAAACTGAACAGATCTGGTTCAGCTTTGGGGTCTACAGGGTTCACGAACCCCCTTCAGTCCGTTAACGTCATCAGTGCCAGTGTTTGGGGTCCTACCGGTCCTGCAGCAGAGGGGGGGTCTGACTGGGGAGTTCAGGGACCGGTCTGTGTCTGAGCCGGTACGACCGGGTGGGTCTGGGTCCTTTGGGGACCGGACCCCCGGGCTGACCCTCGTAGATGGAGTTCTCCACCATCTCCCCCTGAAACCCCCCCTGGCCTTCGACAGTGGACGGGCCGGGGTCCTCAGGGCCGGGGTCCCAGTCCGACGGGGTCTCGGAGATGGAGATGGACTCGCTGGAGGTGGAGGAGGAAGAGGAGGACCAGGACGGGGGGATGAAGGAGGTCCCGATGTTCTGGGGGTCCCGCGGCGCCGGCTGAGGACGGCGGAGGGATCTAGTTTCCTGGTGGTGGTGTGGTCCCCCCCCCAAACCCGCCCCTGGAGGTAAAGTCTGACTCCCCTCCAGGTCGTCCTCCCTCCTCCCCTTCTGATGCTGACAGGACGTCCCCCTCCTCCTGTCCGTCAAGAAGATGCTTCTCGGATGCAGCACCGGTGTCCCGCCCCCCCCATCACGGTCCTTGGACACGCCCAGCGCCTCCAGACTGCGGAGCATGCGGCGCCGGTGTCCGGTGGGAAAGACACGGAGCTGCAGGAGGCGGCGGTCCGACAGGTCGGCGCAGTCCTGCAGGGTCCGATACCCCCCCTGGAGGAGGGAGGGGCAATACTGGGGCAGGCGGAGGGTGGACAGCCAGGACGGGACGTCCAGGTCCTGGTCCGACATGAGGACGGCGTCCACGTCCTGGTCCGACATGTGGACGACGGCGTCCTACGACTGGAACATCTGGAAGAACTGAGGACACGACAGAAGAGTCCAGAGTTAGATCACAGAGAAGAAACAACGACCAGACTGTGAGACCACGCCTCCACTGGGCGGGACCGACCCGACTCCACCTTCGTGCGTTTCCATTACGATAAAGGACCTGGAATCTGGTACCTGGTCCTAGTTTTTGGAATTTGGTACCTGGTCCTAGTTTTTTGGACTCTGGTACCTGGTACTAGTTTTTCGGACTCTGATACCTGGTCCTAGTTTTTTGGACTCTGGTACCTGGTCCTAGTTTTTTGGACTCTGGTACCTGGTCCTAGTTTTTTGAATCTGGTACCTGGTCCTAGGTTTTTGGAATCTGGTACCTGGTCCTAGTTTTTGGACTCTGGTACCTGGTCCTAGTTTTTTGAATCTGGTACCTGGTACTAGTTTTTTGGAATCTGGTACCTGGTACTAGTTTTTTTGGAATCTGGTATCTGGTACTAGTTTTTTGGAATCTGGTACCTGGTCCTAGTTTTTTGGAATCTGGTACCTGGTACTAGTTTTTTTGGAATCTGGTACTAGTTTTTTGGAATCTGGTACCTGGTCCTAGTTTTTTGGAATCTGGTCCTAGTTTTTTGGAATCTGGTACCTGGTCCTAGTTTTTTGGAATCTGGTACCTGGTCCTTGTTTTTTTGGAATCTGGTACCTGGTACTAGTTTTTTTGGAATCTGGTATCTGGTACTAGTTTTTTGGAATCTGGTACCTGGTCCTAGTTTTTTGGAATCTGGTCCTAGTTTTTTGGAATCTGGTACCTGGTACTAGTTTTTTGGAATCTGGTACCTGGTCCTTGTTTTTTTGGAATCTGGTACCTGGTACTAGTTTTTTTGGAATCTGGTATCTGGTACTAGTTTTTTGGAATCTGGTACCTGGTCCTAGTTTTTTGGAATCTGGTCCTAGTTTTTTGGACTCTGGTACCTGGTACTAGTTTTTTGGTACCTCCTCCTCTGAGGTTCCAGGACTGGGGACCAGATCCTAAAGGTGACACTGTGTAAACACTGCAGACCTCTGATTGGTCAGAGTGGTGTGTGTGCCCCGCCCTTTTCCAGTAAATCTGTCAGTAGGTGAATCCACATGATGACAGTCTGTAAAACTACACCATGGTTTGTCCAGGAGGTTCAGACGCAAACATTCAGCAGGAGTTTGACCAGACAACAGGCAACCAGTGAGTTTATCAGCAACTGTGAGCAGAGCACACAGAAGGAACGCACCGCATCGCTATGACGACCAGGGACTGGAAAGAGGGAGGATCTGGAATGGAAAGGGTCTGGAATAGGACCTGGTACCAGAGTGGAAAGGGTCTGGAATAGGACCTGGTACCAGAGTGGAAAGGGTCTGGAATAGGACCTGGTACCAGAGTGGAACCGGTCTGGAATAGGACCTGGTACCAGAGTGGAAAGGGTCTGGAATAGGACCTGGTACCAGAGTGGAAAGGGTCTGGAATAGGACCTGGTACCAGAGTGGAACCGGTCTGGAATAGGACCTGGTACCAGAGTGGAAAGGGTCTGGAATAGGACCTGGTACCAGAGTGGAAAGAGTCTGGAATAGGACCTGGTACCAGAGTGGAAAGGGTCTGGAATAGGGCCTGGTACCAGAGTGGAAAGGGTCTGGAATAGGACCTGGTACCAGAGTGGAACCGGTCTGGAATAGGACCTGGTACCAGAGTGGACCTGGTCTGGAATAGGACCTGGTACCAGAGTGGAAAGGGCCTGGAATAGGGCCTGGTACCAGAGTGGACCTGGTCTAGAATAGGGCCTGGTACCAGAGTGGACCTGGTCTGGAATAGGACCTGGTACCAGAGTGCACCTGGTCTGGAATAGGGCCTGGTACCAGAGTGGAAACGGTCTGGAATAGGACCTGGTACCAGAGTGGAAAGGGTCTGGAATAGGACCTGGTACCAGAGTGGAAACGGTCTGGAATAGGACCTGGTACCAGAGTGGAAAGGGCCTGGAATAGGGCCTGGTACCAGAGTGGACCTGGTCTGGAATAGGGCCTGGTACCAGAGTGGAAACGGTCTGGAATAGGACCTGGTACCAGAGTGGAAAGGGTCTGGAATAGGACCTGGTACCAGAGTGGAAACGGTCTGGAATAGGACCTGGTACCAGAGTGGAAAGGGTCTGGAATAGGACCTGGTACCAGAGTGGACCTGGTCTGGAATAGGACCTGGTACCAGAGTGGAGTCGAGTTGAGCCGGTTCAATGTAGTGGAAATGCAGTTTTAGAGAACGGCTCAGTAAGACAACTAAAGTAAACCCTTAAACTAAAGTTAACCCTTAAACTAAAGTTAACCCTTAAACTAAAGTAAACCCTTAAACTAAAGTTAACCCTTAAACTAAAGTTAACCCTTAAACTAAAGTAAACCCTTAAACTAAAGTTAACCCTTAAACTAAAGTAAACCCTTAAACTAAAGTTAACCCTTAAACTAAAGTTAACCCTTAAACTAAAGTAAACCCTTAAACTAAAGTTAACCCTTAAACTAAAGTAAACCCTTAAACTAAAGTTAACCCTTAAACTAAAGTTAACCCTTAAACTAAAGTAAACCCTTAAACTAAAGTTAACCCTTAAACTAAAGTAAACCCTTAAACTAAAGTTAACCCTTAAACTAAAGTAAACCCTTAAACTAAAGTTAACCCTTAAACTAAAGTAAACCCTTAAACTAAAGTAAACCCTTAAACTAAAGTTAACCTTTAAACTAAAGTAAACCCTTAAACTAAAGTTAACCCTTAAACTAAAGTAAACCCTTAAACTAAAGTTAACCCTTTAAGTCCTGACGTATCAGCAGTGACATGTTCTGAATTTATGATTTATTTAAATTTTCATATAAATTCAACTGTTTGCTCAACAGTTCCATTTCCAGTCATATTGATAGAATAGGCCTTGTTCTTTCCATAGACATCTGAGCATGCTCAGTTTAAGCCCCGCCCCCCGTGGAATGGAGGGTAAAACACACAGTAGTGCGTGAGACCGACTCACTATAAAAATAGATGGTTTGGGCTTTTTGTTTTGTTTTGTTTTTTACACCATTTTTCTTTGTGTTTTTTGTTTTTCCTGTTGTTTCCAGTTTTGTGGTGATTTTCCTTTATTTCTTCCTCCACCAAGGAGGTTCTGTTTTCATCTGGGTTTGTTTGTTTGTTTGTTTGTTTGTTTGTTTGTTTGTTTGTTTGTTTGTTTGGATGGATTTGGATGAAAATTTCAGGAAATGTTGATACTGGCACAAGGAACAAATGACTAAATGTTGGTGGTGATGGGGGGGGGGGGGGTCTGTCTGAATGCTTTTCTAGTTCCACCTGTTTTGACCCTAAAACCACTGAAGAACAGGAACCCAAACACACACTGAAGAACAGGAACCCAAACACACACTGAAGAACAGGAACCCAAACACACACTGAAGAACAGGAACCCAAACACACACTGAAGAACAGGAACCCAAACACACACTGAAGAACAGGAACCCAAACACACACTGAAGAACAGGAACCCAAACACACACTGAAGAACAGGAACCCAAACACACACTGAAGAACAGGAACCCAAACACACACTGAACACACACCAGTATTCTGTCTGTTATTAGCTGCTGTTTATCCGTACACTATAATAAACATGTATACATAATAAACTAGGCTGAATATATCTGAGCCATGGCTCAGGTGGTAGAGCGGGTCGTCCAATAAACGAAGGGATGGTGGTTCAAATCCCACTGTGTCCATATGCTTTTGTATCCTTGAGCAAGACACACCCCCCGTGCCTCCAGTGCTGTCACTCACACTGGTGTAGGAATGTTCGGTGGTGGGAGGGGCCATAGGCACAGACTGTCAGTCACTCTTCTGTCAGTCTGCCCCCCCACCCCCCAGGACAGCTGTGGATACAGATGGAGTTCACCCCCACCAGAGGGAGGATGTGAGAGTGAATGAAGAATGGATCCACTGTGTGTTTTCTGAGCATGTGTTCAGAGAAAAGCACTACAGAAATCTAATCCATTATTATTATTATTATTATTATTATTATTATTATTATTATTATTATTCCATTTTTCTTACTTTTAAAACATTTCAGTTTCTTCGTGTTTGTTCATGTTCATGTTTTTTTAAAGGTTCGTTTGTAGATGGAACATTTTCAGAAGCACATTTTACTTTGTTTAAACTCTAAAACTACAGAAAACTCTAAAGTTGACCTTAAGTATCTGTGATCCTGATGTTCCGGTCCTGGTTCTGACCCACTTTAGATCACTTTGGTCTGAATGTGGAACCTGTTGCCAAACTCTACAGTGAATGAAATGACAGGAAACAGTGAGCAACGTCTGTGAAGCAACAACGCACACGCACACGCAGATGCACACACAGACACAGATGCAGACGCACATGCAGGCGCAGATGCATGTGCAGATGCACATGCAGACACAGACACAGATGAAGACGCACACGCAGATGAAAACACACGCACAGACACACACACACACACAGAAGCAGACACACATGCACACACACATGCAGAAGCAGACACACATGCACACACACATGCAGAAGCAGACACACATGCACACACACATGCAGAAGCAGACACACATGCACACACACACGCAGAAGCAGACACACTTGCACACACACACGCAGACGCAGACACACTTGCACACACACACGCAGAAGCAGACACACTTGCACACGCAGACGCAGACACACATGCACACACACATGCAGAAGCAGACACACATGCACACACACATGCAGAAGCAGACACACATGCACACACACATGCAGAAGCAGACACATATGCACACACACATGCAGAAGCAGACACACATGCACACACACATGCAGAAGCAGACACACATGCACACACACATGCAGAAGCAGACACACATGCACACACACATGCAGAAGCAGACACACATGCAAACACACATGCAGAAGCAGACACATATGCACACACACACGCAGAAGCAGACACACTTGCACACGCAGACGCAGACACACATGCACACACACACGCAGAAGCTGACGCACATGCACACGCAGACGCAGCTATGAATGCCGCTCAAATCTAAAGTACACGCCCACAGCGCAGACGCACACACAGACACTGACGCAAACGCAGACGCAAACACATGCACAGACTGTACCGCCTCTTAAATCTAAAGGACACGCCCACAGCGCCACAGAACCTCCACCATCCACAGCCTCTGTTCTGACTGACCTACGGGTCACGGCGCCGTCAGTCCGTCCATGGTGTTCCACTTCTGTTCTAAACGGCTGCACATGCACAGTTACTTCTGCTTTCAGGTAAAACAGACGAGGCCTGTGAACGGGTCAGAACCAAAGAGCAGACAGGAACCGACCTGTAGCCCACATGGGTCTAAACAGAACCAAGTTGTCTTATCTGTAAACTGTTGTTCTGTTAGTACGGTGAGAATAAACATGTGAACTGAGAAGATGTTCATTATATTGTTTATTTTGTTCATTTTGTTCATTATTTGTTCATTATTTTATTTACTTTGTTTATTTTGTTCATTATTTTGTTTATTTTGTTCATTTTTTGTTCATTTTGTTCATTATTTTGTTCATTACTTTCTGATTTGTTTAAACAATGCTGATTGTTCAGCTCAGAGGATGAGGATGATGCAGATGGAAACAGTACCAGGAGCTCTACTTCTTCTACTGTTTGTTCCAGTCGTGTTTATCGTAGTCGTTTGTGCTGGCGTTGTTTCGTGTGCTCTCTCCTGTCGGTAAGCGGATCACTCTCAGGTTTGTAATAAACATAAACTCAGTTCGTTTTTCAGTTCTGTTCTGAAAATGAAAACACACACAATAAAAGTTCAACACTCGACCATAAAGTGAGTTTGTTTCAGTGAATAAAAACTGATGAACGTTTCAGTTCAGCTCCGAAAATGAAACTGTGAAGCAACGACTTTGAACCTCAGAGACAAGGACATGGACCGGGGGGGGGGGGGGGGGGGGGGGCACATGACCTTTAAGGGTTTGAACACATGGTTTATGTCATATGACAGCACATTAGGTCACATTGGAAAAAAGTCGTAATATTATAAGAATAAAGCCATAGTTTAATAAAAACCTCATAATTTAATGAAAATAATGTCGTATTTTTAGTAAAGTCCTAAAAGTACAAGAATGAAGTCATACTTTTAAAAAATCATAATTTAACGAAAATAATGTCGTATTTTTATTAGATTAAAGTCATAATATAAGAATAAAGTCATAGTTTAAAAAAACTCATTATTTAACAAACATTAAGTCATACTTTTATTACATTAAAGTCTTCATATTTTGTAAATAAATTCTCAATAGTTCGATAAAAAGTCATAATTTATAAATCGTAATCCTGAAACCTTGTCAGTTTTCGGTTCCACTCAGTTCCTCCTCCACTGAAGAGGTTCATTTGATCCAAATCCGTTCGGTTTTTACGACAAAACAAACCCAAACGTGTGCAAACTGCCTACAGAGTCCATCCACTAATGCTAATGTGTTGATGGTGGGCGGGGCTAATAGTCCCAGTATTTGGTGGTTTTTCCACCTGTTTTTAAATTACATTATTCTCATAACATTACGACTTCATTTTGGTAAAATTATGACTGTATTTGTATTCGACTTTATTCTCATTAAATCACAGGTTTTATCTTGATATTTTACGACCTTATTCTCGCAGTAACAGGTGTTTTTATTTTCTTATGTGGCCCTAATACTCCATCGTAATGTCTAGCATTTGCATTTAGCTTTAACTTTAGCATCAGTAACAGATTAGAGCACCATAATCATGTAAACATAACATGCTAACATTAGCATTTAGCTATAATTTTAGCATCAGTAACATTAGAACACTGTCATCATGAAATATAATGTGCTAACATTAGCATTACGCTTTAATTTTAGCATCAGTAACAGATTAGAACACCATCACCATGTAAACATAATGTGCCAACATTAGCATTTAGCTTTATTTTTCGCATCAGTAACATATTAGAACACTGTCATCATGTAAACATAACATGCTAACATTAGCATTTAGCTAGGATCGACACATTAACACAGTGTCAATATTTATAGTCTACAGAACACCTAGGGAGACTTTATGTCCATATTTGGGTCCCATTTTTGGATCCAATATTTGATTGTAAATTCATTAATTATGGGATGGATCCTATTGCTCTGAGGTCATCATTAGGTCCATCCTGAGGGGAAGTCTGTCTACATGTACCTGTGGTTATTGGGTCCAAACAGATGGAACAGTGACAGATACGAAAGTAAACCCAGTTTCAGAGAAGAACCCAAACACAAAACACAACAATAAACAAAACTGACGTCTATAAAACTAAGAAACAAAACTGACGTTTATAAAACTAAGAAACAAAACTGACGTCTATAAAACTAATAAACAAAACTAACGTCTATAAAACTACGAAACAAAACTGACGTTTATAAAACTAATAAACAAAACTGACGTTTATAAAACTAATAAACAAAACTGACGTTTATAAAACTAAGAAAAAAAACTAACATCTATAAAACTAAGAAACAAAACTGACGTCTATAAAACTAATAAACAAAACTGACGTCTATAAAACTAATAAACAAAACTAACGTCTATAAAACTAATAAACAAAACTGACGTCTATAAAACTAAGAAACAAAACTGACGTCTATAAAACTAAGAAACAAAACTGACGTTTATAAAACTAATAAATAAAACTGACGTTTATAAAACTAAGAAAAAAAACTAACATCTATAAAACTAAACAAAACTGACGTTTATAAAACTAAGAAAAAAAACTAACATCTATAAAACTAAGAAACAAAACTGACGTCTATAAAACTAATAAACAAAACTAACGTCTATAAAACTACGAAACAAAACTGACGTCTATAAAACTAAGAAACAAAACTGACGTTTATAAAACTAATAAACAAAACTGACGTTTATAAAACTAAGAAAAAAAACTAACATCTATAAAACTAAACAAAACTGACGTTTATAAAACTAAGAAAAAAACTAACATCTATAAAACTAAGAAACAAAACTGACGTTTATAAAACTAAGAAAAAAAACTAACATCTATAAAACTAAACAAAACTGACGTTTATAAAACTAAGAAAAAAAACTAACATCTATAAAACTAATAAACAAAACTAACGTCTATAAAACTAATAAACAAAACTAACGTCTATAAAACTAATAAACAAAACTGACGTTTATAAAACTAAGAAAAAAAACTAACATCTATAAAACTAAACAAAACTGACGTTTATAAAACTAAGAAAAAAAACTAACATCTATAAAACTAATAAACAAAACTAACGTCTATACTAACTATACGTCTATACTAACTAATAAACAAAACTAACGTCTATAAAACTAATAAACAAAACTGACGTTTATAAAACTAATAAACAAAACTGACGTCTATAAAACTAATAAACAAAACTGACGTCTATAAAACTAATAAACAAAACTGACGTCTATAAAACTAATAAACAAAACTGACGTTTATAAAACTAATAAACAAAACTGACGTTTATAAAACTAAGAAAAAAAACTAACATCTATAAAACTAAGAAACAAAACTGACGTTTATAAAACTAATAAACAAAACTGACGTCTATAAAACTAATAAACAAAACTAACGTCTATAAAACTAATAAACAAAACTGACGTCTATAAAACTAATAAACAAAACTGACGTCTATAAAACTAAGAAACAAAACTGACGTCTATAAAACTAATAAACAAAACTGACGTTTATAAAACTAATAAACAAAACTGACGTTTATAAAACTAATAAACAAAACTGACGTCTATAAAACTAAGCAACAAAACTGACGTCTATAAAACTAATAAAGAAAACTGACGTTTATAAAACTAATAAAGAAAACTGACGTCTATAAAACTAATAAACAAAACTGACATCTATAAAACTAATAAACAAAACTGACGTTTATAAAACTAAGAAAAAAAACTAACATCTATAAAACTAATAAACAAAACTGACGTCTATAAAACTAATAAACAAAACTGACGTTTATTAAACTAATAAACAAAACTGACGTCTATAAAACTAATAAACAAAACTAACGTCTATAAAACTAATAAACAAAACTAACGTCTATAAAACTAATAAACAAAAGTAACGTCTATAAAACTAATAAACAAAACTGACGTTTATAAAACTAATAAAGAAAACTGACGTCTATAAAACTAAGAAACAAAACTGACGTCTATAAAACTAAGAAACAAAACTGACGTCTATAAAACTAATAAACAAAACTGACGTTTATAAAACTAATAAACAAAACTGACGTTTATTAAACTAATAAACAAAACTGACGTTTATAAAACTAATAAACAAAACTGACGTCTATAAAACTAATAAACAAAAGTAACGTCTATAAAACTAATAAACAAAACTGACGTTTATAAAACTAAGAAAAAAAACTAACGTCTATAAAACTAATAAACAAAACTGACGTCTATAAAACTAATAAACAAAACTGACGTCTATAAAACTAATAAACAAAACTGACGTCTATAAAACTAATAAACAAAACTGACGTCTATAAAACTAATAAACAAAACTAACGTCTATAAAACTAATAAAGAAAACTGACGTTTATAAAACTAATAAACAAAACTGACGTTTATAAAACTAATAAACAAAACTGACGTCTATAAAACTAATAAACAAAACTGACGTTTATAAAACTAAGAAAAAAAAACTAACATCTATAAAACTAATAAACAAAACTAACGTCTATAAAACTAATAAACAAAACTAACGTCTATAAAACTAATAAACAAAACTAACGTCTATAAAACTAATAAAGAAAACTGACGTTTATAAAACTAATAAAGAAAACTGACGTCTATAAAACTAATAAACAAAACTGACATCTATAAAACTAATAAACAAAACTGACGTTTATAAAACTAAGAAAAAAAACTAACATCTATAAAACTAATAAACAAAACTGACGTCTATAAAACTAATAAACAAAACTGACGTTTATTAAACTAATAAACAAAACTGACGTCTATAAAACTAATAAACAAAACTGACGTCTATAAAACTAATAAACAAAACTGACGTCTATAAAACTAAGAAACAAAACTGACGTCTATAAAACTAATAAACAAAACTGACGTTTATAAAACTAATAAACAAAAGTAACGTCTATAAAACTAATAAACAAAACTGACGTTTATAAAACTAATAAAGAAAACTGACGTCTATAAAACTAAGAAACAAAACTGACGTCTATAAAACTAAGAAACAAAACTGACGTCTATAAAACTAATAAACAAAACTGACGTTTATAAAACTAATAAAGAAAACTGACGTTTATAAAACTAATAAACAAAACTGACGTCTATAAAACTAAGAAACAAAACTGACGTCTATAAAACTAAGAAACAAAACTGACGTCTATAAAACTAATAAACAAAACTGACGTCTATAAAACTAATAAACAAAACTGACATCTATAAAACTAATAAACAAAACTGACGTTTATAAAACTAATAAACAAAACTGACGTTTATAAAACTAATAAACAAAACTGACGTCTATAAAACTAATAAACAAAACTGACATCTATAAAACTAATAAACAAAACTGACGTTTATAAAACTAAGAAAAAAAACTAACATCTATAAAACTAATAAACAAAACTGACGTCTATAAAACTAATAAACAAAACTGACGTTTATTAAACTAATAAACAAAACTGACGTCTATAAAACTAAGAAACAAAACTAACGTCTATAAAACTAATAAACAAAACTGACGTTTATAAAACTAAGAAAAAAAACTGACGTCTATAAAACTAATAAACAAAACTGACGTCTATAAAACTAATAAACAAAACTGACGTTTATAAAACTAAGAAAAAAAACTAACATCTATAAAACTAATAAACAAAACTGACGTCTATAAAACTAATAAACAAAACTGACGTTTATAAAACTAAGAAAAAAAACTGACGTCTATAAAACTAATAAACAAAACTGACGTCTATAAAACTAATAAACAAAACTAACGTCTATAAAACTAATAAACAAAACTAACGTCTATAAAACTAATAAAGAAAACTGACGTTTATAAAACTAATAAAGAAAACTGACGTCTATAAAACTAATAAACAAAACTGACATCTATAAAACTAATAAACAAACTGACGTTTATAAAACTAAGAAAAAAAACTAACATCTATAAAACTAATAAACAAAACTGACGTCTATAAAACTAATAAACAAAACTGACGTTTATTAAACTAATAAACAAAACTGACGTCTATAAAACTAATAAACAAAACTAACGTCTATAAAACTAATAAACAAAACTAACGTCTATAAAACTAATAAACAAAACTGACGTTTATAAAACTAATAAAGAAAACTGACGTCTATAAAACTAAGAAACAAAACTGACGTCTATAAAACTAAGAAACAAAACTGACGTCTATAAAACTAATAAACAAAACTGACGTTTATAAAACTAATAAAGAAAACTGACGTTTATAAAACTAATAAACAAAACTGACGTTTATAAAACTAATAAACAAAACTGACGTTTATAAAACTAATAAACAAAACTGACGTCTATAAAACTAAGAAACAAAACTGACGTCTATAAAACTAAGAAACAAAACTGACGTCTATAAAACTAATAAACAAAACTGACGTTTATAAAACTAATAAACAAACTGACGTTTATAAAACTAATAAACAAAACTGACGTCTATAAAACTAATAAACAAAACTGACATCTATAAAACTAATAAACAAACTGACGTTTATAAAACTAAGAAAAAAAACTAACATCTATAAAACTAATAAACAAAACTGACGTCTATAAAACTAATAAACAAAACTGACGTTTATTAAACTAATAAACAAAACTGACGTCTATAAAACTAAGAAACAAAACTAACGTCTATAAAACTAATAAACAAAACTGACGTCTATAAAACTAATAAACAAAAGTAACGTCTATAAAACTAATAAACAAAACTGACGTTTATAAAACTAAGAAAAAAAACTAACATCTATAAAACTAATAAACAAAACTGACGTCTATAAAACTAATAAACAAAACTGACGTTTATAAAACTAAGAAAAAAAACTGACGTCTATAAAACTAATAAACAAAACTGACGTCTATAAAACTAATAAACAAAACTAACGTCTATAAAACTAATAAACAAAACTAACGTCTATAAAACTAATAAAGAAAACTGACGTTTATAAAACTAATAAAGAAAACTGACGTCTATAAAACTAATAAACAAAACTGACATCTATAAAACTAATAAACAAAACTGACGTTTATAAAACTAAGAAAAAAAACTAACATCTATAAAACTAATAAACAAAACTGACGTCTATAAAACTAATAAACAAAACTGACGTCTATAAAACTAAGAAACAAAACTGACGTCTATAAAACTAATAAACAAAACTGACGTTTATAAAACTAATAAACAAAACTGACGTCTATAAAACTAATAAACAAAACTGACATCTATAAAACTAATAAACAAAACTGACGTTTATAAAACTAAGAAAAAAAACTAACATCTATAAAACTAATAAACAAAACTGACGTCTATAAAACTAATAAACAAAACTGACGTTTATTAAACTAATAAACAAAACTGACGTCTATAAAACTAAGAAACAAAACTAACGTCTATAAAACTAATAAACAAAACTGACGTCTATAAAACTAATAAACAAAAGTAACGTCTATAAAACTAATAAACAAAACTGACGTTTATAAAACTAAGAAAAAAAACTGACGTCTATAAAACTAATAAACAAAACTGACGTCTATAAAACTAATAAACAAAACTGACGTTTATAAAACTAAGAAAAAAAACTAACATCTATAAAACTAATAAACAAAACTGACGTCTATAAAACTAATAAACAAAACTGACGTTTATAAAACTAAGAAAAAAAACTGACGTCTATAAAACTAATAAACAAAACTGACGTCTATAAAACTAATAAACAAAACTAACGTCTATAAAACTAATAAACAAAACTAACGTCTATAAAACTAATAAACAAAACTGACGTTTATTAAACTAATAAACAAAACTGACGTCTATAAAACTAATAAAGAAAACTGACGTTTATAAAACTAATAAAGAAAACTGACGTCTATAAAACTAATAAACAAAACTGACGTTTATAAAACTAAGAAAAAAAACTAACATCTATAAAACTAATAAACAAAACTGACGTCTATAAAACTAAGAAACAAAACTAACGTCTATAAAACTAAGAAACAAAACTGACGTCTATAAAACTAATAAACAAAAGTAACGTCTATAAAACTAATAAACAAAACTGACGTTTATAAAACTAAGAAAAAAAACTGACGTCTATAAAACTAATAAACAAAACTGACGTCTATAAAACTAATAAACAAAACTAACGTCTATAAAACTAATAAACAAAAGTAACGTCTATAAAACTAATAAACAAAACTGACGTTTATAAAACTAAGAAAAAAAACTGACGTCTATAAATCTAATAAACAAAAGTAACGTCTATAAAACTAATAAACAAAACTGACGTTTATAAAACTAATAAACAAAACTGACGTTTATAAAACTAATAAACAAAACTGACGTCTATAAAACTAATAAACAAAACTGACGTTTATAAAACTAATAAACAAAACTGACGTTTATAAAACTAATAACGACAGTTGAATCAAAATGAAACTGAAAACATCTGAACACATTGAACTGGAGTTCATTCAAACCTGGACAAACATTAACAAAACAAACACTGGTATGTGTTTATGCAGGTATGTATTTATTTATTTATTTATCTGTTTGTTTCATTTTCTGTTTTTAAATTCTCTCTCAAAACTTTTTTTTTTTTCAGTTTGAGCTTTTATTGTTTTGATGCATTATTTACTTTTGTTGTTTTTATTCCAAATTTTATGTGTTTTATTGGTTTCTATGTCCTGGTCTAGTTCTGATCCTGGTTCTGGTCCAGGTTCTGGTCCAGGTTCTAGTCTGGTCCTGGTCTTGTTCTTGTCCTGGTTCTATTCCTGGTCTAGTTCTTATCCTGGTCCTGGTCTAGTTCTCATCCTGGTTCCGGTCCAGGTCTTGGTTCTAGTCTTTCCCTGGTCCTGGTCCTGGTCCAGATGTGACCCTGGTCCGCCCACAGACCACACCCACTGCGGTGACTCACGTCGTGCACGCGCCTCCACGCGAACACACACCTGTGTAAACTGTGCACATCATGAACAAAGTCCGACCCGGGTCCTTTCTGGTCCGGAACCCCAGGGTCCGAAACCCTGGACCAGGACCAGGTCCAGGTCCACATGTGCGCTGAATCTGCGGGTTTTAGCTCCAGTTTGCGCAGGTTTGAACACGTGGAACTCGCGCGGATCCGTGTTTACAAAAAAAAAAAAAAAAAAAAAAAGAGGCAAATGAAGCCGTCAATAAGAACCAGAGTCACGACTTACAGGGTCCAGAGTCCGGAACAGACCTGGTCCTGGTCCCGGTCCCGGTCCCGGTCCCGGTCCTGGTCCAGGTCCGCTTCAGTCCTCCTTCCACTTCAACCCCGCGGCTGTGACGTCAGACGCCACCGTGCGTCGTCCTCAACTCACCTGCGCAGGTTCAAGGAAGCACGAGACACAGAAGACCGGGTCGGTCCGGGTCTCAGGGGGTCTCTGCGGACCGTGGGTTGGACACACCGCTGTTTCCGCGTCTGAGGGCAGAGCCACGCCCACTTCAGGAGGTGGACTACGCCCACTGCTGGAGGAGGAGGAGGAGGAGGAGGAGGAGTCAGTCAGATTTATATGAACAACAGCAGATCAATAAAATAGTAAAAAATAGTAAAAGGAAAATATGTAACACATATGATACAGAATAAAACTGTAACATGAACAACATTAGATCATTAAACTGTGACTAATATGTTATTATTATTATTATTATTATTATTATTAATAATAATAATAATAATAATAATAATAATAATAATAATAATAATAATGAATATTTCTATGTAAAACAAAAGTACAAATATAAAAATACATAATCATTAGGTTTGTAGTATTAGTACTGTGTTTCTGTAGTATTAGTACTGTGTTCCTGTAGTATTAGTACTGTGTTCCTGTAGTATTAGTACTGTGTTTCTGTAGTATTAGTACTGTGTCCCTGTAGTATTAGTACTGTGTTCCTGTAGTATTAGTACTGTGTTCCTGTAGTATTAGTACTGTGTTCCTGTAGTATTAGTACTGTGTTTCTGTAGTATTAGTACTGTGTCCCTGTAGTATTAGTACTGTGTCCCTGTAGTATTAGTACTGTGTTTCTGTAGTATTAGTACTGTGTTTCTGTAGTATTAGTACTGTGTCCCTGTAGTATTAGTACTGTGTTCCTGTAGTATTAGTACTGTGTTCCTGTAGTATTAGTACTGTGTTTCTGAAGTATTAGTACAGTGTTCCTGTAGTATTAGTACTGTGTTCCTGTAGTATTAGTACTGTGTTTCTGTAGTATTAGTACTGTGTCCCTGTAGTATTAGTACTGTGTTCCTGTAGTATTAGTACTGTGTTTCTGTAGTATTAGTACTGTGTTTCTGTAGTATTAGTACTGTGTCCCTGTAGTATTAGTACTGTGTTTCTGTAGTATTAGTACTGTGTTTCTGTAGTATTAGTACTGTGTCCCTGTAGTATTAGTACTGTGTTTCTGTAGTATTAGTACTGTGTTTCTGTAGTATTAGTACTGTGTCCCTGTAGTATTAGTACTGTGTTTCTGTAGTATTAGTACTGTGTTTCTGTAGTATTAGTACTGTGTCCCTGTAGTATTAGTACTGTGTCCCTGTAGTATTAGTACTGTGTTTCTGTAGTATTAGTACTGTGTTTCTGTAGTATTAGTACTGTGTCCCTGTAGTATTAGTACTGTGTTCCTGTAGTATTAGTACTGTGTTCCTGTAGTATTAGTACTGTGTTTCTGAAGTATTAGTACAGTGTTCCTGTAGTATTAGTACTGTGTTCCTGTAGTATTAGTACTGTGTTTCTGTAGTATTAGTACTGTGTCCCTGTAGTATTAGTACTGTGTTCCTGTAGTATTAGTACTGTGTTCCTGTAGTATTAGTACTGTGTTTCTGAAGTATTAGTACAGTGTTCCTGTAGTATTAGTACTGTGTTCCTGTAGTATTAGTACTGTGTTTCTGTAGTATTAGTACTGTGTTTCTGTAGTATTAGTACTGTGTCCCTGTAGTATTAGTACTGTGTTCCTGTAGTATTAGTACTGTGTTTCTGTAGTATTAGTACTGTGTTCCTGTAGTATTAGTACTGTGTTTCTGTAGTATTAGTACCGTGTTTTCATAGTATTAGTACTGTGTTTTCATAGTACTAGTACTGTGTTTTCATAGTACTAGTACTGTGTTTTGGTAGTACTGTGTGTTTTCTTTGCTCAGGTCTCGCTCTCTGAAGTGCAGGACCTGCTCAGGTTTGTTCCTGGTGTGTTCAAGTCCAGACCTGCTCCTGGTCCTGGTCCTGGTCCTGGTCCAGGTCCTGGGGTGACGTGGTTCAGTCTGGAATGTACCAGTCGACTGCAACGTTTCATTAAAGCAGAAGAAAGGAGGCCTTCAGGAGACGACAAACACCAACAGATAAGAGACAGAAAAGAAACGAGGAGAAGGAGAAAGGTGTCACTAATGAAGTCAACTGTTTATATTCAGCTAAAGTATTATTATTATTATTATTATTATTATTATTATTATTATTATTATTATTATTATTATTATTATTATTATTATTATTATTATTCAAATGAAAAAACAAAAACAGGAATAAACATACATTGAAATTCAATACGACTGGAAATTATGTTAAAAACAAATAAAAACATATAAAATATATATACTTAATACATAACATAGGGTAATTTATGACATAACGTTAAAAAAAAAAGAAATATTTAAAGTAAAGTAAAATGTTGAAAAATAACATTTAAAAAAAGCATCAAGAATACAAAATAAAATAAAAGCCATAAAATTACATAAAAATAAAAACCCTCAAACTAACCTTAAACCTGATTAAACATCCATGTTTTTAATTTAATTCTCTTTTATTAATTATTTAATGAAATGTATTAAACTAATTGAAATCCTTTATATCATATTTGTCGTTGTAAATATTTTTATTTCTCTTTTATGTTGTTTTTATCCTTTTCTTTTTTTTAAATTAAATCCAGAGTGTGAACAGTTTCCAGTTTGATCCACACGATGGCGACAGAGAGCAGAGAATGGATCAGACAGAGCAGGAAGTATTCAGATTTATGATCAGTTATTGATTATTGATCTGCTCCCTCTGCCTGTAGGAAGTTCACACTTAAAAAAAACAAAACTATAATTATCAATAAAAAATGTTTAAACATGTTGGAGGTTTGGATGAATAAAAATCCATGTGATTTAAAAAAAAAAAAAAATCAAAAGAATAAAAATGTGATAAAGATAAAAATGATCTAAAATATCTAATATTTGTCACAAGTTTAAGAAAATAAACAACAAACAGTTGATTAATCAGTAAAAATGGATCCAGTCATTTCAGTTACTGATCGTCTCATTTTATATTTTTCATTTCTTTTACTCTTTGAATCGTTTCCGTTAATCGACCACTAATTAATAATATTCTAAAAAGGTTATGTTAGTTTTAAGTTCCAACTCTGAAGAAACACCACAAAATAATAATAAGATAAACAAACAAACAAAATACAGCTAAACAAACTGAACAAATGAAGTAAGAAAATGAACAAAATAAGCAGAAATTAAAGAAAAACCTAAAAATGACCAAGTGATTAAAAATACCAAATAATTGAGAAGTGAACAAATGAACAAAATGAATAAAATGAAGAAAATAAGCAAAAAATAAACAAAAAGTAACAAAATAAGGACAGAAAATCAATAAAAACATCGAAACAATCACAAATGTAAACAAAAATGAAACATTAAATAAAAAAATAATCATTAAAAATAAATGGAAATAATCGACACAAATGAACAAAACAATCAACAAAAAATAACAGTAACAAATAATCAAATGTTTTCTCATTGTTGTTTTTTCAGGTTTTTGTTTTTTTTATTTTCTGTTTTTTTCTGTTTTTGTTTTTGTCTGTTTTGTTCAGTTTTTCTTCCTCTCATGGACGTAAACAAACTGAACTGTGGTTCAAAACCTGTTTTCTGTTCCTGACCTGGACCTGGACCTGGACCTGGACCGGGACCTGGACCTGGACCTGGACAGGGACCTGGACCTGGACCTGGACCTGGACCTGGACCTGGACCTGGACAGGGACCTGGACCTGGACCTGGACCTGGACCTGGACCTGGACAGGGACCTGGACCTGGACCTGGACCGGGACCTGGACCTGGACAGGGACCTGGACCTGGACCTAGACCTGGACCTGGATCTGGACCTGGACAGGGACCTGGACCTGGACCTGGACCTAGACCTGGACCTGGATCTGGACCTGGACAGGGACCTGGACCGGGACCTGGACCTGGACAGGGACCTGGACCTGGACCTGGACCTAGACCTGGACCTGGATCTGGACCTGGACAGGGACCTGGACCTGGACCTGGATCTGGACCTGGACAGGGACCTGGACCTGGACCTGGACCTGGACCTGGACTTGGACCTGGATCTGGACCTGGACAGGGACCTGGACCTGGACCTGGACCTAGACCTGGACCTGGATCTGGACCTGGACAGGGACCTGGACCGGGACCTGGACCTGGACAGGGACCTGGACCTGGACCTGGATCTGGACCTGGACAGGGACCTGGACCTGGACCTGGACCTGGACCTGGACTTGGACCTGGATCTGGACCTGGACCTGGACAGGGACCTGGACCTGGACCTAGACCTGGACAGGGACCTGGACCTGGACCAGGTCTCTGTCTGATTAAACCTGTTAAACTGGTTGAACTGGTTAACTGCTCAGTGGACATTATGGGATGTCTGGTCTTCCTGTGGATCCTTTGTCTTCTGTCTGGTCTGGCGTCCAGGCGTCGCCACGGCAACGTGTTTTACAGCCGACAGCCGTAAAAATACAACGGGGACTCCTGTAAACCAGGACCTGGACCAGACCGGACCAGACCGGACCAGACAGTCCCACAGAGGACCAGAACACAGACGGGACTGGATACTGGACTGGTCTGGTACTAGTCTGGACTGGATACTGGACTGGATACTGGACTGGTCTGACACTGGTCTGGACGTGGGTCTGGTTCTGGACTCTGCGGTCTTGAACATGTTTTCTGAATCCGTTGGACGATGCAAACACAGAAGAAGAGACGGACAGAGACCAAGAGAAGAACAAAGAGGAGGAGGTCCAGGTCCTGGTCTGGGTCCAGGTCCAGGTCTGGGTCCAAGTCCTGGTTTGGGTCCAGGTCTGTGTCCGGGTCCAGCTTTGGGTCCAGGTCCGGGTCTGGGTCCAGGTCCAGGTCCAGGTCCAGGTCCAGGTCTGTGTCCAGGTCCGACTGATTCCTGGGACCAGGAGGCGGGTCAGGAGGTCCTGGTGTCTCTGAGGGAGGTGTCCATCTTCTACCTGGACCAACTGAGGACCTGGAGGGACCAGGTGTGGACCTGTGTCTGCAGGACCCATGGACCCGATCCACCACAGGACCACGTGGACCTGGATCTACCACAGAACCACATGCACCCAGGTCCACCACAGGACCACGTGGACCTGGATCCACCACAGGACCACGCGGACCTGGATCCACATGAGGACCACGTGGACCCGGATCCACCTCCAGCAGGTGCAGAAGAAGAAGAAGGACTGGAGGACCTCCAACAGTTTAGAAAATAGAGAAAATACAGTTTGTTTATTTTTTTCACAGTAAAATAAAATAAAAATAAGTCAAACAAAACATAAATAATTAGACACTGATCAGAAATATTCACTTCAGCAGATTAATTACTTCATTTTACTTCATTTTACTTCATTTTACTTCATTTTATTGCTTATTTTCTGAATTTTTCTTACATTTTTAGGCTTATTTCCTTAATTTATGTTTATCTTTTTGATTATTTGTTTTAAATTAATTCTGTTTCTTGTTTTGCTATTTGTCTTAATTTTTCTTTTTTATTGTTATTATTATTATTATTTTTTTAATTTATTATTAATGATAATATAATGCCATTTTATTAGCATTTAGTATTGTGCTACATGCTAATGCTAATGCTAGGTGCTGTGGTGCATTATGGGTAAAATGCAGACCAAACTTCCTGATGAGGATAATGATTAAAGTTAACCTTTAACCTTTTGTAGCTTCTTCAACTGTGATTCAAACATGATTTAAATGTGAAATTCACTTAAATATTTGTTAAAATCACATTTAACTTCTTTTATTAAATAAATGTTACATTTATTTAATAAATTATTGTTTGTCAGGTCGTCAGTGTTTTCTCTGAACTTTATATTCTACTGTGAATATTTAGCTTTTATATGAGAGCAGAACTAGTACTAGTCCAGTACTGGTACAGTACTACCACAGTACTAGTACTAGTAGTACTGGTACTGAAAGTAGTACTAGTACAGTACTAATCTAGTACTAGTACTGTACTAGTACCAGTATTACCACAGTACTGTTACTGAAGTACTACTACACTTCACTGGCTTTGGTGGTTTTGGATCCAAACCAAGACCTTCATGGTCTGACCCTTCAGTTTCTTATGTGGGTTCTGTTTCAGGTGGATCTGGATCTGGGTCTACCTTCATGAACCTGATCCTGGAAATCTCAGACCACATCGAGGAAGTCCTGAACAGACTCAAGACCATCATCACCAGGTTGGACCAGCAAATCCACCAACAGTCAACACCTGGTCCTCAGGAACCAGGACCAACCTCAGGACCACATGGACACCCAGAACCTCACCTGGACTCACCTGAGACCTGTAGACCCAGATCCGAACTGAGACCAGAGTCTGAGACCTTTAGACCTGGGTCTGAACCGAGACCAGAGTCTGAGACCTGTAGACCTGGGTCTGAACCGAGACCAGAGTCTGAGACCTCTAGATCCGGGTCTGAACTGAGACCAGAACAAACAGAGGTCACAGGTCCAGAGGAGGCTGAGGGTCACCTGGAGGACAAACAGGACCTGGGTCCAGAAGAGACCAGGTCCACATGGGTCTGTATGGGGTGAGTTCAGGTCCAACAAACCAGAATCTGTTCATTTATGATCAATAAAACACAAACACGTCCTGATCAATAATAATAATAATAATAATAATAATAATAATAATAATCATCATCATCATCATCATCATATTTAGTTTATGACCCCGCCCACCACAGGGGAGGGAAGGGGTATTATTTTTGGTTCTGTTTGTTTGTTTGTTTGTTTGTTTGTTTGTTTGTTTGTTTGTTTGTTTGTTTGTTTGTTTGTTTGTTTACACTTTTACAGTAAAACTATTGGTTGAATTCAGACCTAGTTGTGTTGATATTTTACCACAGACCCAGAACAGATGTGATTATACTTTGGTCAAAGTTCAAATTTTGTATGAATTTTTGAAATCTTGTTTGAATTGAATCAAATTGAATTGAATTGAACTGACTTTAACTGAACTGCATTGAAATGAGCTGAACTGAACTGAATTAACTGAACTGAACTGAATTTAACTCAGTCGAAATGAATTATTTGAATTGAACTGAATTGAATTGTATCAAATTGACCTGAATTAAATTGAACTGAACTGAACTGAACTGAACTGAATTGAACTGAACTGAATTGAATTGAACTGAATTGAACTGAACTGAATTGAACAAAACTGAACTAAATTAAACTGCACTGAACTCAACTGAACTGAATTAATTGAACTGAATTCTATCATATTGAACTGAATTGAACTGAATCATCTCAGGTTGATGTTTTTGGAGTTTGACTCATTGCTCAGCGTCCTCTGATGTCATACCCTTATCAGATTCCTGTGGTCTGTGATTGGCTGGTTCAGATCTACACTCTGACGTTCTACTTCCTGTAGTCTCTCCGCTCAGGCGGACGGCGGCGGCGCTCGTCCTCTCGTCTCGGACGTCTGCTTCGTCAGAGCTCCGCCCGGCGTCCACCGCGCCCTGGTCTGCGAGGCGGTCGACGCCCTCAGCTTCCTGATGGTGGGCGGGGCCGAGGAGCTGCTCAGCGGGGTCGTCAGGGTGGGGCTTCGACCGGGCGCCGTCTTCCCGTTCCCCGTCGCCGTGGCGGTCCCTTTCTCCGCACGTTACCGTGGCAACTACAGGGAGGTGGTGGTGAAGGTGGTGGACGCCGAGCGGAGGGTGAACTACATCCACCCGGTGGTGACGGAGGGGAACTGCGACGGACAGAGGGTGAGGACCAGGAAGTGGAGAGGAGTCAGGATCCGACGGAAACAAGTGAAAAAAAACAAACAAACAAAAATGTGAAGGAACATGTGATCAGGGATGGGAACCCAGTTCTCAAAAGGAACTGGTTCCGTGTAGCTCAGTTCATTGGAATCGTTTGCCTGTTTATTGATTCTGCTTATTGATTCTTCTTATCGATTCTTCTTATCGATTCCTCCTTCGTTGTGCATGTGTGATGATGTCACACGTACACTGTACTGTTTTGGTTTACAGCGTAGCCCACATGGTGTCAGGTTACTCATATCTTTTTTTGTTTGGATCGTTTGTAAATGTAAATATTTTCATAATTGAATGTTTTTTACAGTAAATGATACAGAATCATTAGTATTCGTCGTTCTTTCTGTGTTCTTCGGTTCTTATCGTCCTGGTTCTGATCCACTTTAGATCATGTCGGTCTGAATGTGGACCACTTTGGCATCCTTAACCAGACTCCGCCTCCTGATGATGCGTTTTCTTCCACAGTCCTCATTGGCTGAGGTGCGGGTCTACGCCCTGGGTCTGTTCGCTGTGGTTTCCCGTTTGAAGAAGGAGACCTTCACCGTCCCCAGAACAGGGTCCTCCTTCAAACTGACCACCGATCCACGGGTCGGCCTCACATACCTCCCACAATCCTTCACTGCACCGGTGATGATCCAGGCCTCGGTAACCGACCACAACCAGTCTGTTGAATCCTTTCCTGACCTTCATCCGTTCATCTCCTGGTCTTCATCCTTTCATCTCCTGGTCTTCATCCTTTCGTTTCCTGGTTGTAATCTTTTCTTCTCCTGGTCTTCATCCATTCATTTCCTGCTCTTCATCCCTTCATCTCCTGCTCTTCATCCTTTCGTTTCCTGGTCCTCATCCCTTCGTCTCCTGGTCTGTGCAGGTCCAGCCGTTGGACGCCGTCCTTCTGGCCTCGGTCCGGTCCAGGACGGAGGTCTACCACCCGGTGGTGTCCACCAGCCCCATGCTCTACCTCACCCACCCGACATCTCAACCCCTGAGGAGGACCATGACCCTGACCCTGCCCTGCCCCCCCAACCCCACCAAGAAGAGGGCGGGGCCTGTGGAGGAGCTGAAGACCCGGTCGGTGGGCGGTTCTTTATCGTGGGATCATCACGTCAACAACAGACTGAGGTTGGACCTTCTGACGTTTAATATGTTTCATCTTTTGACTGTTTCTTCTTATTTTAATCACCTTTATCCAAGTATTTGGATGTGTGATATTATTATTATTATTATTATTATTATTATTATTATTATTATTATTATTATTATTATTATTATTATTATTATATTAAGACTAAATAATAATTGCTATGTAATGATCATAAGGATTAGAAATATGGGGTAGGAGAACATAAGTTTTTACTTCTTCCTACTCCTTTTCAAGCATGTATAATTTAATTTGTTTTATTATTATTATTATTATTATTATTATTATTATTATTATTATTATTATTATTATTATTAATTTACTATTAGTATTATTTATTTATTTATTTATTTATTTATTTATTTATTTATTTTGTTGTTTGTTTGCTTATCAATCATTTATGTACCAGTACTTATATTTTGTTGGTTGATTTTTGTTTTGATTTCATTGTCGACATGTTCAAAATAAAGATTTCATTCATTCATTCATTCATTCATTCATTCATTCATTTTTATTGTATTTAAATCCTATTATTCCATTCACAGCTCAAAACCTAAACATTAAATTTAAATCAAACACAAAGATTATGAGGATGAGCTGAGACGTTTGGTTCTGAGGAGCAGAAAACCATGATCCTGTTCATCCACCAGAGGGCGTTCTTCTGCTGTTCTGTCTGTTTCAGGGCTTTGGATCGTCATGTAAAGGCATCTGCAGAGGTTTCCATGGATCTGCTGATGGTCCTGGTCTACAGAGACAAAGAGTGGAGTTTGATGGAGGACGTCAACGTGAAGAACCAGCAGAAAGGACTGGTGTCCATGGAGCTGACAGAGAACGTCCACAGGTCGGTTTGTCTTTAATAACAGATTTGAGATGGGAAAAGAATTATCGACAAAATGACCATAAGTTCAATACAATAAACAAGTAAATGACCCAAAAATTAATTAAATAATCAATAAAATTAATATAAAATAAAAATAAAATGAGCCAGAAATGAAGACAATAAGCAAAAAAAATTTAAAATCTGGATAAAGTAATAAAAAGAAATAACAAAAAATGAACAAAATCATCAAAAAAAAAAAAAAAAAGACATAATAAAATAATCAACAAAATTACCAGGAAATGAACATCAACTAAATAAACCAAATATGAATAAAATTAGCTAAAAATCAACAAAATAGTGAAGAAGGTTTTTTTAAATGAACCAAATAAATCAACAATATAAAAATTCTACAAACTAATTAATAAAAAAAAATAAACTAACACATCAGACTCCGTTTTCATCATATGACACTTTGTATGAGTGAAAATGAACGGACTTCATCATAAAATACAGACTTTTATTTAAGAATAAAGTGTAGTTTTACATGTGGTGTTAAATATTTGTCAGACTGTTGTTCACTTAAATGGACTAGTTCCATGGGTTTGTTAAACCAGTTTGTTAAACCAGTTTGTTAAACCAGTTTGTTAAACCAGTGAACAGATGAATTTTCAAACATGAAGAAACTACAACAAAAACCAAAACTTAAAGAAGAAAAATCCAACAGAGAAGAAAAAACAGAGCAAATAAAACCAGAGACGAGGACCAAGGATGGACCACGGTCTGAGGACGTCTGTCTGCTCTGAGGATGTGTCCACTGGACATTCGTCCACAGCGTCCACAGCGTCCACAGCGTCCACCCACCAGCAGAACAACCTGAAACATAAAACCAGTCCATCACAAACCTCCACAAATACCAACATGAACATGAAAAATGAACAAAATCACACAAAAAAATCAACAAAATGAATAAAACACCAACAAAAAAATCTGCAAAATCAATTTAAAAAATCAACAAAAAATCAACAGGAACAAAAAAGGTTTGAAATCATTCAAAACAAATCAACAAAATGAAGAAAATCATGAAGAAAATGAGCAAAAATATGAACAAGATCATCAACAAACTGATCTGATGACGTCCACTGGACATTAGTCCACTGGTCACTGGTCCACTGTGTCCATCCCAGACCTCCAGTCCAGTCCGGTCCAGTCCTGTCTCCTACCTGGGTTCCTGGTCTCTGTGCGTCTCTGCTGAACTCCGTCCTCCACCTCCGTCCATCTGATCGTCTGAACGTCTTCAATCTGACGCTGTTTCCTCCCACGCAGAACGTCAGAACCAACCGACGACAGAACCAGCAGAAGACCACGTACAGAACCCTGAACAGAACCAGCAGAAGACCACGTACAGAACCCTGAACAGAACCCTGAACAGAACCAGCAGAAGACCATATACAGAACCCTGAACAGAACCAGCAGAAGACCACCTACAGAACCCTGAACAGAACCAGCAGAAGACCACATACAGAACCCTGAACAGAACCAGCAGAAGACCACATACAGAACCCTGAACAGAACCAGCAGAAGACCACATACAGAACCCTGAACAGAACCAGCAGAAGACCACATACAGAACCCTGAACAGAACCAGCAGAAGACCACATACAGAACCCTGAACAGAACCACAGTGTCCATGAGCAGATCAACAGAAACTGGACCTGGAACAGCAGGCAGTTCTTTACCTGTGAATGGGGACACAGCTGGTCCACGACGGGTCCAGGTCTGGTCCAGTCTCAGACCAGATGGACCTGATGGAACCATGTGAGCCCCGGATCAGACTGATGAGACTAGAACATGGAGACCAGGGTCAGAATTACCTCATTAAACCAGGGTCAGTCTGAACTGGTTAAACCCTGGGGTCACCTGGGACTGCAGACCAGACTCGGTGGTTTTGGTCTCCGTTTGGGTTTGTGGGTTTTCTTGGTCACACAGTCGTTGGTTCTGAAGAGACCACAAACGGACTTCAGCAGGGTCTTCAGGTTCTCTGGGTTCTGGACTTTCATCACAGCCACGTCCAGACACCGACCACCAGTGGAAACGGTCATCAGGAGTCCACCGACCACGTAGACCATGAAGAGGACACTGGACCTGGACCTGGACCGGGTCAATGTCCAGAACATCAGACAGTTTTACCATGAGATTAGAACTGACATCAGTACGACCACATCAGGAGAACTAACCCTGAACCTGACCCTGACCCTGACCCCTGACCCCTGACCCTGACCCTGAACCACCACAGTCCTATTTATGAAGAAAAAATATACAAATAGAAAAACTAAAAACTAACAAACCAAAACCTGACCAAAAATGACTCAAGTATATCACAAAAAACACACTATATACTGTACTAATAAACTGTACTGTACTATACTATACTGTACTATACTATACGATACTATACTGTACTATACTATATTATGTACTATACTATACTATACTATGTACTGTACTGTACTATACTATACTGTACTATACTATACTATACCATACTATACTGTACTATACTGTATGATACTGTACTATACTATACTATACTATATTATGTACTGTACTATACTATACTATACTATACTATACTATACTATGTACTGTACTATACTATACTATACTATACTATGTACTGTATTATACTATACTGTACTATACTATACTATACTGTACTGTACTATACTATACTGTACTGTACTGCACTATACTGTACTGTACTATACTGTACTGTACTATATTATACTATACTATACTATGTGCTGTACTGTACTATACTATACCATGTACTGTACTGTACTATACTATACTATATTATGTACTGTACTATACTATACTATACTATGTACTGTACTGTACTATACTGTGTACTGTACTATACTATACTATACTGTACTATATGATACTGTACTGTACTATACTATACTATATTATGTACTGTACTATACTATACTATGTACTGTACTGTACTATACTATACTATATTATGTACTGTACTATACTATACTATGTACTGTACTATACTATACTATACTATACTATGTACTGTGCTGTACTGTACTATACTATGTACTGTACCATACTATACTATACTATAACACTACTATACTATACTATACTGTACTATAGTATACTATACTATACTTTACAATACTATTCTATACTATGTACTGTACTATACTTTGTACTATATTATACTATGTACTGTACTATACTATATTACACTATGTACTGTACTATACTATACTATACTATACTATGTACTGTACTATACTATACTATACTATACTATACTATACTACTATGTACTATACTACTATACTGTACTATACTATTCTATACTTTGCTATGCTATACTACTATGTGCTATACTATATTACTATACTATACTTTTCTACTATGTACTATATTACTATAATATACTATACATTTCTACTATGTACTATATTGCTATACTATACTACACTACACTACACTACTATAGTACACTGCACAATATTCTATACTATACTATACTACTATACTGTACTACACTACACTACTATAGTATCCTGCACAATATTCTATACTATACTGTACTACTATACTATGCTATGCTATGCTACACTATACTATACTTTTCTACTATGTACTATACTATACTATACTTTTCTACTATGTACTATTTTACTATATTACTATACTATACTATACTACACTACACTACTATAGTACACTGCACAATATTCTATACTATACTATAGTACTATACTGTACTACACTACACTACTATAGTATCCTGCACAATATTCTATACTATACTGTACTATACTATACTATACTATACTATGCTATGCTATGCTATACTATACTTTTCTACTATGTACTATATTGCTATACTATACTATACTACACTACACTACTATAGTACACTGCACAATATTCTATACTATACTACACTACTATACTGTGCTACACTACACTACACTGCACCACTATAGTATCCTGCACAATATTCTATACTATACTGTACTACTATACTATTCTATACTATGCTATACTATACTATACTATTCTATACTATGCTATACTATACTATACTATACTATACTATACTATACTATCTAACTCTTAATCACAGAGACATGGACTCCCACTGCACCAACAATAACACACACATTATTCACAGGCTGTTTCTACAAATTACCCAGAAGTCACCTGGTCTCATTAGCGCACTGACTCCGTTAAACTCACCTGTGGACGTTCAGACCTGATGGAAACTTCCACATGAGGGTTCTGAACGTGAACGGCTCCCCAGCTCTGGTCTGGACGCCATCAAACAAACCCATTATTCAAGTAAAAACTCTGATAAAACAGGTTCTGACCATAAAAACACCACAAGTTTTCATGGAGCAGGTCCAAACGTGGTCCGGTCTGATGTTCTGAGGTCCTCCATAGGCTGATAATCCCAGCAGAACGTCAACAGCAGCTTTTCTGTACATAAGGGTTAAGGGTTTAAGGGGGGGGGGGGGGGATATATGGAATTCCTGGATTTAATGTTTCTGTGTCAGGAGTTAATGGAATAACATGTATTCAGAGTATTTAAGTGTTTTGATCAGACTTTATAACATCTGGACTGTTCCTTTAATGGTTCCATTATTTCACTCCTTCAGTGTGATTCCAGTTCTCTTCAGGTCCTCAGGTGGGTTTGGACATTTTTGTTCTTTTTTTTTTTTTTTTTTGTTGATCATTTTGCCTGTTGCAGCCTTTGGCGTGAAGTTTGGCAACAACTTTTTCTTTTTAGTTGTGTTTATGAAATCCAGTGTCTTTTACTAAATGAACTAACACGCAAAAAAAAAAAGAGACAAAAAAATGACCAAAGAAGTCAATAAAATATGAAAAAAGTTAGTCATAAATGAATATAATCAACAAAATGAGCATGAACAAAATGAACCAAAAATTAATTTAAAATAATTGAATAAACAATATGCACAAAAACTGCACTAACTAATCATCAAACTTGGAAAAAAAATGGACAAAATAATCAAGAAAATGAAGACAATAAACGAAAATAAGAAAATTAACAAAAATGAACAGAATAATCACCACTTGAATGAAAATTGACAATAATCAACAATATTAACAAAAAAAATTACTAAATACTGAACAAAATGAAGATGATAAACAAAAGCAACAAAATAAACAAACAAGCAAAAAAAAAAAAAACAATGACTAAAGTAATCAATAAAGTAAGCAAAAATAATAAAATATTAGTCAAAATGAACATAATCAACAATATGAGCATAAACCAAATTAAACAAAATGAAGAAAAAAATGAAATAATCAATGTGCACAAAACTGGACAAACTAATAAACAAAGTAGAAAAAATGGACAAAATAATCAAAAAAAATAAATAAATGAAGACATTAAACAAAAATAAGAAAATGAACAAAAATGAACAAAATAATCATCACTTGAAAAAAAATTGACAATAATCAACAACATTAACAAAAAAAATTACAAAATAATGAACAAAATGAAGGCGACAAACAAAAACAACAAAATGAACAAACAAGCAAAAAAAATTATTTAAGTAATCGATAAAGTAAGCAAAAATAATAATAATAATTACACCAAAAAAAAGTCAAAAATGAATATAATGAACAATGAACAATATGAGCGTAAACAAAATGAAGTAAAATAATTGAATAAACAATATGCGCAGAAACTGGACGAACTAATCAACAAACTTGGAAAAAAGTGGACACAGTAATCAAGAAAATGAAGACAATAAACGAAGACAACAAAATAAAGAACAAAATAAACTCAAATAAATAAAATAACAAAAAACAACAAAAATTAAGGCAATAAACAAAAACAACAAAATAATGAACAAAATGAAAACAAACAAAAAAATCAAAAACAAAATAATGAACAAAATGAAAACAAGCAAAAAAATGAACAAAATGAAGACAATAAACAAACACACCAAAATGAAGCAAAATGAAAATAATCAACAATATAAAAAAATAGACAAAACAATCATAACCTAACAATACCAGCAAATACTGACATAATAATCAACATCATGTTACATGTGTTTTATTTTCCCATGATGCATTTCATGCCCTCTGGTTACCTTTGTAGTAAAACAGTATGACTGGATGGTCCTTTTCCTTCTTCTCAGAGTCCTGGTGCTCCGCCTCCAGTCGCCCGTCCAGCCCTGTCATCTGCTCTCATTGGCCGAGGACCTGGAGGACGCCGCCCGCCGCCACGCGGTCACCGTCGTCCTCCAGCGGCAGAAGGACGACCCCCGCGCCGTCCTGGTGTCCGCCCTCCCCAGCAGAGACCTGGAATGGGAGGTGTCCAGGCTCCGGGCCCAGGGGTACGCCGGCGCCGTGGACGCCTCCCACGAGGTTTCAATGTGCGAAGGAGATCAGCTGATCCTGAGGTTCAGCGGAAACATCACTTCAACAGGTAAGGGGGAGGAGTCAGAGGTACAGACCGCAGAAAATATGGACACAGGAGGCGGGGTTCAGTCCACATATACAGTAAGTCAACAAAATGAACAAAAAATGAACAAAATGAACAAAAACATCAACAAAATGAACAAAACATCAACAAAATGAACAAAAAATGAACAAAATGAACAAAAACATCAACAAAATGAACAAAACAGCAACAAAATGAACAAAAAATGAACAAAATGAACAAAAACATCAACAAAATGAACAAAACAGCAACAAAATGAACAAAAACAACAAAATTAACAAAAAATGAACAAAAACAACAAAATGAGAAAAAACATCAACAAAATGAACAAAAATAAAGAAAATCATCAACAAAATGAACAAAAACAACAAAATGAACAAAAAATGAACAAAAACAACAAAATGAGAAAAAACCAACAAAATGAACAAAAATGAAGAAAATCATCAACAAAATGAACAAAAACATTTTAAAAAATTAATAAAAACATCAACAAAATTAACAAAAACATCAACAAAATTAACAAAAAATGAAGAAAATCAACAAAATGAACAAAAACATCAACAAAATTAACAAAAAATGAAGAAAATCATCAACAAAAGAACAAAAACATCAAGAAAATTAACACAAACATCAACAAAATGAACAAAAAATGAGGAAAATCATCAACAAAATGAACAAAAACATCAAGAAAATTAACACAAACATCAACAAAATTAACAAAAAATGAACAAAAACAATGAAATGAACAACAAACTAAACTCAAATCTATGTTTGTATACTGCAGATGTTTTTTATTTCCATGAAAGTGTTCAGGTTTTCAGTTTAGTTCTAGAAACTATTTTCGTACCAGAATAAAACAACAAACATCAGGTTCTGAGGCGGCCATTTGGAAAGTCCTGCTGAGTCCAGAGCGGTTCTGCCGGACCAGGTAAACAGCTGAACCACACTGTTACTCAGGTTTGTTTATTATGTTCCTGCTTGAATGTCGGTTCTGTTGGTTAAAGAGTCTTCGGGATCATCTCCAAACTCCATCTCGTATCTGCACCAGGGTCAAACCAGAACCAGAACCAGAACCTGGTCCCTGAGCGCCTGACCTTCCACAGTCAGCGGAGGAACCAGATCCGGGTCCGTCTGACCCAGGTGGACCCGTTTGGGAACCACAGCTCCCAGCACTACAAGGGGACGGCCATGTTCTACAAGGTCAGCCGGGCTCACGTGGACCGGACCCGAGACCAGCTGACGGACCAGGAGGTTCTGGGGGAGCCGGTCTGTAGGATGACCCTGACGTTACCGAAGGTGGAAAAACTAAACCCACATTCACCGAAGTTCGAGAAACGTCATTAATGAAAAAAAGTCGTTTGTTTGTTTGTTTCTTCAGGTTGGACTCAGAAACCGACCAATCATCAGCCGGACGAAAAAACGCCACGACAGAAGTCAGTCATCTTATTTTTACTTATTATTCTGTTACAGTTATCGTCACTAAAGGAAAAAAATAAAGATCATGAGAAAAAAAACAAAAAACGATACTTTTGCACCTTTGAAACAAATTTAAACAAATTTACTGATAAACTGATAAAAAAAAACTATGATTGAAAGTCTGATTCTTTTCCTACATGTGACCTCATTAGTATTCGACAGAGTTTGTTTTTATCGGTGGATTTAGACCTTGTGATATTTACGATATTTATACATTTATTGAATGTAGAACTGATTAGTTTCACATTAAATCATTAAATATTAGTTTATTAAATGGTGTTTCAAACTTATTACTTTGACTTATTTACTGATTATTTTGTACATTTTTAACATGTTCGTCTTCGTGTCTGTCTCCCTCTCCATCCTCGTCTCCGTCCTCCTGTCCACTCAGTCCAGTCCCTTCCTGTCCACTCAGTCCAGTCCCTTCCTGTCCGGTCCCTTCCTGTCCACTCAGTCCAGTCCCTTCCTGTCCACTCAGTCCAGTCCCTTCCTGTCCACTCAGTCCAGTCCCTTCCTGTCCGGTCCCTTCCTGTCCACTCAGTCCAGTCCCTTCCTGTCCACTCAGTCCAGTCCCTTCCTGTCCGGTCCCTTCCTGTCCACTCAGTCCAGTCCCTTCCTGTCCAGTCCCTTCCTGTCCACTCAGTCCAGTCCCTTCCTGTCCACTCAGTCCAGTCCCTTCCTGTCCGGTCCCTTCCTGTCCACTCAGTCCAGTCCCTTCCTGTCCACTCAGTCCAGTCCCTTCCTGTCCACTCAGTCCAGTCCCTTCCTGTCCGGTCCCTTCCTGTCCACTCAGTCCAGTCCCTTCCTGTCCGGTCCCTTCCTGTCCACTCAGTCCGGTCCCTTCCTGTCCACTCAGTCCAGTCCCTTCCTGTCCACTCAGTCCAGTCCCTTCCTGTCCAGTCCCTTCCTGTCCACTCAGTCCAGTCCCTTCCTGTCCACTCAGTCCAGTCCCTTCCTGTCCACTCAGTCCAGTCCCTTCCTGTCCGGTCCCTTCCTGTCCACTCAGTCCAGTCCCTTCCTGTCCGGTCCCTTCCTGTCCACTCAGTCCAGTCCCTTCCTGTCCAGTCCCTTCCTGTCCACTCAGTCCGGTCCCTTCCTGTCCACTCAGTCCAGTCCCTTCCTGTCCACTCAGTCCAGTCTCTTCCTGTCCACTCAGTCCGGTCCCTTCCTGTCCACTCAGTCCAGTCCCTTCCTGTCCACTCAGTCCAGTCTCTTCCTGTCCACTCAGTCCGGTCCCTTCCTGTCCACTCAGTCCAGTCCCTTCCTGTCCACTCAGTCCAGTCTCTTCCTGTCCACTCAGTCCGGTCCCTTCCTGTCCACTCAGTCCAGTCCCTTCCTGTCCACTCAGTCCAGTCTCTTCCTGTCCACTCAGTCCAGTCTCTTCCTGTCCACTCAGTCCGGTCCCTTCCTGTCCACTCAGTCCAGTCCCTTCCTGTCCACTCAGTCCAGTCCCTTCCTGTCCACTCAGTCCGGTCCCTGTTGGACTCGGTCCTCCTCTGGTTGTCCACTCGTCTGTCCCAGGAGGACGTCTCTCTGCTGGTTCTGTCCCTCCGTCTCCGTCGCAGTGCCGTCCAGTTGGTCCAGCTCCGGGCCGGGGACAGTCCGGCGTCCCGGGCCTTCCAGGTCCTGGCCCTGTGGAGGCGGGGCCTGCCCGCTGCCCCGCCCCCCCACCGCAACCTCAGCCACCTGGCCTCCTGTCTCGCCAAGAGTGGACGACCCGACCTGGGACAGGAGCTGCTGGACCGCCTGGCATCTGGACCGGACCCTGGACCGGACCCTGGACCAGACCCTGGACCGGAACCTGGACCTGACCCTGGACCAGACCCTAGACCTGATCCGGAACCTGCCTCTTGACTGAACCCTGGACCGGACCCTGGACCCTTGACCGGATCCTGGACTGGACCCAGTGAAGACCACATCCTGGTTGATGAGGACCTGGTCTGAGGATGGGGGACCATGGCCTTGCAGCGTTCAGGTGGATCCACCAGGGGTCAGTGTTGGACTGTGGTCCAGACCCCGTCCTCAGTCAAACAAAGGTCTGCACTGGAAAAAGGAACCAGAACCAGATCTGAGACACAGACCAGAACCCAGAGGGTCCACTACCAGAACCAGTACCAGAACCAGAGCCAGGTCCATACCAAGACCTGGACCCAGAACTAGATTCAAAACCAGAACTGGACCTGGACTCTAATCCAGAACCAGACCTAGACCAGGACCCAGATCCAGACTGAGACCTGGACCCAGCTCTAGACCCAAAACCAGACTCAGTATTTTCCTTTTTTTCATATTCTTTGTGTTTTTTCTTCGTCTTTGTCGTATCTGTCACAGCCTGTAACCCTTTGTTCAGTCAGTGTTTTCACATTTCAACATTATTTTTCATATTTTTACTCATTAGTTTTTACATCTTAAGTTTCATTTTACTTACTATTTTTTTTTTTAAATTTTTGCTCATTTTTGTTCCAAACAAACCCTTTATTCAGATTATAATCAGATTATATTCAGATTATATTCATATTATATTCAGATTATGTTCATATTATAATCAGATTATGTTCATATTATATTCATATTATAATCAGATTATGTTCATATTATAATCAGATTATGTTCATATTATATTCATATTATATTCAGATTATGTTCATATTATAATCAGATTATGTTCATATTATATTCATATTATAATCAGATTATGTTCATATTATAATCAGATTATGTTCATATTATATTCAGGTTATAATCAGATTACATTTCATTAGCATTCATTATATTTTAAATACATCTTTCATTATTTACTAATATTGTCATGTTGTTGAATTTAAAGGGTTAAACTCAACTATTCTTAATGTCATATTTTCACGTCATTTTTCTCCTTATTTGATTGTTTTCGTGTCAGTCTGAAGGTTCAAGATCTCAGGTTTTTATGAATAAACTTCGGCTGTTTTGCGTCTTTTACTGTTTGACTGTTGTCATGTGATTAATTCGTCCAATCAGACGTCTCCTCAGAGTCGTGACCCGGTTTGACCTCCTGGAAATCGGACAATTCCGACAGAACAAAGAAGTCGAATGTAGGATTTAATACTTTTATTTGGATGAATGTTATATATAATATTCATAAATAATATAAAACTTTTTATTTCTAACTTCTACAGTGAAAAAAGTAAAATTACACAAATGAATTTTTTTTTTACATTTGAACTATCCTTTAAAAAATGTGTATAATATGAACCTGGAATTTTCCGAAGTAGAATCTGTGTAATTTAATCAATGTTCAATTTCAGTTTATTAATTATACATGTTTATTCTAACGTACAGATACAAATACACACAACATTTAATAATAAATAGAATATTAATATAATTACACTGATTTATATGACGACAGTTCATGTTGTTCAGATTTGTTCCGATTATTCACATTTTTTGTAAAAACAAAGTTTCTAAACGTAAACATTTTCATGTAATTTTGCTTTTTTACACTAAAACAAAGAGAAACGTGTAATTGTCATTATTTATTGGTTATAATGATAGTATTTTACTGATAAAAAAAGAACAAATATTGACCAAATTAACAAAAAATGATTAAAAATTAATGTAAAAGAATTCAATAGTAAACGCAATAAACAAAAATAAACGACAATGACATGATCTTGGTAAAATTGCACTTATTTCTCTTTAGACATTTCATTTTGTTCATATTTGTTCAGGTTTTCCACATTTTTTGTGAAAGAATAGTTTGTAAATGTAACCATTTTCATGTAATTTTTCACAAATTTTGAAAATGTGGTCATAGTGTATAGTATGTTGAAAAAACTGGTCAAACTATACTAAGTAAAAAAAAATAATTTACACAAAAGCAAAGGGAAAAATTTGTAGTTGTCATTATTTATAGGTTATTATGATGATCTTTTACTGATAAGAAATAAAGAAATACAGACCAAACTAACAAACAAAATGATTACAAATGAATGTAAAAGAATACGATAAAATGGACAAAAAATTAATAACAATGACAGAAAACTGTTCAAATTGCACTTCATTCTCTTCACACATTTCATGTTGTTCATATTTGTTCAGATTATTCAAATGTTTTGTGAAAGGATAGTTTGTAAATGTAAATATTATCATGTGATTTTTCCCAAATTTTGAAGAAAAAAAAAATTGTTACACTATATTATGTTTAAAAAAAAATTACACAAAAGTAAAGGAAAACATTTGTAGTTGTCATTATTTATAGGTTATTGTGATAATACTTTATTGATTAAAATGAACAAATATCATAAACAAAATGATTAAAAATTGATGTAAAAGAATACGATAGTTAATAAAATGAACAAAAGTGGACAAAAATGAACGGCAGTAACATAATAATGTTCAAAGTCCACATACTTCTATTCAGATGTTTCATGTTGTTCAGATTTGTTCAGATTATTCACAGGTTTTTGTGAAAGAATATTTTGTAAATGCAAATATTGTCATGTCGTTTTTCCTCCATCATGTTGTTCTGAATGTTGAACCTAAACTCCTGTTTGTTCATGTGTTCAGTGTCATTTCTTCACATTTTCAGTTTCATCCTGTGGACCGGACCCCACTCTGGTGGTTTTGGTCCACGGGCCGCATGTTGGACACCAGTGGACATGACTGGACAGAACCTCCGTCCTCCAGACCAGTAACAGCCCAGTACCAGACCGGTACCAGACCAGTGCCAGCCCAGTACCAGCCCAGTACCAGACCAGTACCAGAGCTGTACCAGACCAGTACCAGACCAGTACCA
>NW_021941690.1:56261-88791 GCF_902148855.1 Sphaeramia orbicularis
CTCCTCACCTTCATCCTCCTCCTCTTCCTCCCTCTCTCCTCTCTTAACCACATCTGTCCATTTTTGGTCATTTCCTGGTTGATGGAATAACTGATCGGATGTGATGGGATGTTTTAATCAGACCGTCGCCGTGGGAACCCTCCACCTCATCAGCCCTCCGTTTCCACCCCCGCCGGACGCCGGGCGCCCTCCCAGAGTGCTTTGCTGCGTGGCCTTTTCAATAATGTAGGGGGGGGGGGGGTAGAAGCAGATAAAATGAGAGGAGCAGCGTGCTCCTGGCGCCGTGGGAGTTTCCACCGTGACATTTACCTTCAGCCGGGTGTGCCTTTGATGGCCTTATGCCAGACTAATGACACCCCCCCCACCACCGCCGCCACCGCCACCACTGAGGGCTACAATGAGGCAAAGAACGCCAAGAGGAACCATTAAACCAGGGGTGTCAAACATACGACCCGTGGCCCAAAACCAGCCCACCAAAGGGTCCAATCAGGTCCAAGAGAGGAGCTTATGAAATTAGACTGAAAACAATTAAATATGATCTGAAAGGGATCAGAAAAACACAACAATAACAGAGTAACTGAGAGATAATGACAAATACGAATATTTATTTTTTTTAGAGTAAAAAAAAAACAACAACTTAAATTATATCATGAAATGTTCAGATCTGCCAACTATAAAAAAAATTGGATTAACATGAAAAACCTGACATTTTTTTATTATGAATCAGTGTAATTGTACCAGTATTAAACCTCAGTTTATTATTCATACATGTTTATTCTAACGTACAGATACAGTGGATCTGAAATACACACAACCTTTAAGAACAGACTGAATATTGGTCCAAATACACAGATTTATATGAAGACATGATGTTTCTGGTCCCACTTCAGATCATATTGGTATGGGAATAAAAACTGTGGATGACCTTAAATAATATAATAACCTAAAAAAAAAAAGTTAAAAATGGAATAAAATTAGAGAACCATGAACAAGATGGACAGAAATTAACAAAAATTACCAAAAAAACCCCAAACATGAACAAAATAAACAAAAAATAGAACAAAAATTAACTGTAACTTTGACAAAACGATGTTAAAGTTACATTAACTTCACTTCAGACATTTCATGTTGTTCATATTTTTCAGATTATTCACATTTTTGTTAAATGATAGTTTGTAATTTTACATTTTTACACTAAAACAAAGAGTTTTCATTAAAATTACAAACATACATTCTGAAAATGTTTACATCTTTAAGAATTCCTTTAAAAATGTGAATAATTTGAAGTTTCTGAATATAAATCAGTGTAATTTTACCAATCTTCAGTTTCAGTTTATTATTTAAACATGTTTATTCTAACGTACAGACACAGTGGATCTGAAATACACACAACAGTTCAAACCAGACTGAGTATTGGTCCAAATGCACTGATTTACATGAAGACAGTTCAGATTTTTTATTTGTTTTTACACACCTCTCTTCTATCAGCGTGTTTGTAAATGTTTCTTATTAAATAAATGTTTCTTATTAAATAAATGTTCCTTATTAAATAAATGTTTCTTATAAATAAGTGTTCCTCATGAACTGGTTGAATTTAAACGCAGATGTAAGTCATCTGTTCGGAGCGTGTCAGCGCTGACACGTCAGGGGTTAAAGGCTTCTTCCTGTTTAATCCCTTCTCTCCACCTGTTACTGTTTCAGACTTCATTAACTCAGGCTCCGTTGGCGGCGGCGGGCGCTCTCCTCCGGCGCCACGGGGAGTCCCCGCCCCCCGCCTGGTCACATGACACCTATCATTACCTTCTGAATGTC
Organism: Sphaeramia orbicularis; assembly: GCF_902148855.1. NCBI lineage: Eukaryota > Metazoa > Chordata > Actinopteri > Kurtiformes > Apogonidae > Sphaeramia > Sphaeramia orbicularis. Next base: position 58,074 of record NW_021941690.1, read on the forward strand.
ACCCAGCAGGAGGCGCCCACCGCCGCGTGGAAGGGAAGTAAAAACGGAAAGGCAGGTGAGAGGACTGGTCTGGTACTGGGCTGGTACAGCTCTGGTACTGGTCTGGTACTGGGCTGGTACTGGTCTGGTACTGGTCTGGTACTGGGCTGGTACTGGGCTGGTACTGGTCTGGTACAGCTCTGGTACTGGGCTGGTACTGGTCTGGTACAGCTCTGGTACTGGGCTGGTACTGGGCTGGTACTGGTCTGGTACTGGTCTGGTACTGGGCTGGTACTGGGCTGGTACAGCTCTGGTACTGGTCTGGTACTGGTCTGGTACTGGTCTGGTACTGGGCTGGTACTGGGCTGTTACTGGTCTGTTACTGGTCTGGTACAGCTCTGGTACTGGTCTGGTACTGGTCTGGTACTGGTCTGGTACTGGGCTGGTACTGGGCTGGCACTGGTCTGGTACTGGTCTGGTACTGGTCTGGTACAGCTCTGGTACTGGTCTGGTACTGGTCTGGTAGTGGTCTGGTACTGGTCTGGTAGTGGTCTGGTACTGGTTTGGTACTGGTCTGGTACTGGGCTGGTACTGGTCTGGTACTGGTCTGGTACCGGTCTGGTACTGGGCTGTTACTGGTCTGGAGGACGGAGGTTCTGTCCAGTCATGTCCACTGGTGTCCAACATGCGGCCCGTGGACCAAAACCACCAGAGTGGGGTCCGGTCCACAGGATGAAACTGAAAATGTGAAGAAATGACACTGAACACATGAACAAACAGGAGTTTAGGTTCAACATTCAGAACAACATGATGGAGGAAAAACGACATGACAATATTTGCATTTACAAAATATTCTTTCACAAAAACCTGTGAATAATCTGAACAAATCTGAACAACATGAAACATCTGAATAGAAGTATGTGGACTTTGAACATTATTATGTTACTGCCGTTCATTTTTTGTCCACTTTTGTTCATTTTATTAACTATCGTATTCTTTTACATCAATTTTTAATCATTTTGTTTATGATATTTGTTCATTTTAATCAATAAAGTATTATCACAATAACCTATAAATAATGACAACTACAAATGTTTTCCTTTACTTTTGTGTAATTTTTTTTTAAACATAATATAGTGTAACAATTTTTTTTTTTCTTCAAAATTTGGGAAAAATCACATGATAATATTTACATTTACAAACTATCCTTTCACAAAACATTTGAATAATCTGAACAAATATGAACAACATGAAATGTGTGAAGAGAATGAAGTGCAATTTGAACAGTTTTCTGTCATTGTTATTAATTTTTTTGTCCATTTTATCGTATTCTTTTACATTCATTTGTAATCATTTTGTTTGTTAGTTTGGTCTGTATTTCTTTATTTCTTATCAGTAAAAGATCATCATAATAACCTATAAATAATGACAACTACAAATTTTTCCCTTTGCTTTTGTGTAAATTATTTTTTTTTACTTAGTATAGTTTGACCAGTTTTTTCAACATACTACACACTATGACCACACTTTCAAAATTTGTGAAAAATTACATGAAAATGGTTACATTTACAAACTATTCTTTCACAAAAAATATGGAAAACCTGAACAAATATGAACAAAATGAAATGTCTAAAGAGAAATAAGTGCAATTTTACCAAAATCATGTCATTGTCGTTTATTTTTGTTTATTGCGTTTACTATTGAATTCTTTTACATTAATTTTTAATCATTTTTTGTTAATTTGGTCAATATTTGTTCTTTTTTTATCAGTAAAATACTATCATTATAACCAATAAATAATGACAATTACACGTTTCTCTTTGTTTTAGTGTAAAAAAGCAAAATTACATGAAAATGTTTACGTTTAGAAACTTTGTTTTTACAAAAAATGTGAATAATCTGAACAAATCTGAACAACATGAACTGTCGTCATATAAATCAGTGTAATTATATTAATATTCTATTTATTATTAAATGTTGTGTGTATTTGTATCTGTACGTTAGAATAAACATGTATAATTAATAAACTGAAATTGAACATTGATTAAATTACACAGATTCTACTTCGGAAAATTCCAGGTTCATATTATACACATTTTTTAAAGGATAGTTCAAATGTAAAAAAAAAATTCATTTGTGTAATTTTACTTTTTTCACTGTAGAAGTTAGAAATAAAAAGTTTTATATTATTTATGAATATTATATATAACATTCATCCAAATAAAAGTATTAAATCCTACATTCGACTTCTTTGTTCTGTCGGAATTGTCCGATTTCCAGGAGGTCAAACCGGGTCACGACTCTGAGGAGACGTCTGATTGGACGAATTAATCACATGACAACAGTCAAACAGTAAAAGACGCAAAACAGCCGAAGTTTATTCATAAAAACCTGAGATCTTGAACCTTCAGACTGACACGAAAACAATCAAATAAGGAGAAAAATGACGTGAAAATATGACATTAAGAATAGTTGAGTTTAACCCTTTAAATTCAACAACATGACAATATTAGTAAATAATGAAAAGATGTATTTAAAATATAATGAATGCTAAATGAAATGTAATCTGATTATAACCTGAATATAATATGAACATAATCTGATTATAATATGAACATAATCTGATTATAACCTGAATATAATATGAACATAATCTGATTATAATATGAACATAATCTGAATATAATCTGAATATAATCTGATTATAATCTGATATAATTTTGTTTGGAACAAAAATGAGCAAAAATTAAAAAAAAAAAATAGTAAGTAAAATAAAACTTAAGATGTAAAAACTAATGAGTAAAAATATGAAAATAATGTTGAAATGTGAAAACACTGACTGAACAAAGGGTTACAGGCTGTGACAGATACGACAAAGACGAAGAAAAAACACAAAGAATATGAAAAAAAGGAAAATACTGAGTCTGGTTTTGGGTCTAGAGCTGGGTCCAGGTCTCAGTCTGGATCTGGGTCCTGGTCTAGGTCTGGTTCTGGATTAGAGTCCAGGTCCAGTTCTGGTTTTGAATCTAGTTCTGGGTCCAGGTCTTGGTATGGACCTGGCTCTGGTACTGGTTCTGGTAGTGGACCCTCTGGGTTCTGGTCTGTGTCTCAGATCTGGTTCTGGTTCCTTTTTCCAGTGCAGACCTTTGTTTGACTGAGGACGGGGTCTGGACCACAGTCCAACACTGACCCCTGGTGGATCCACCTGAACGCTGCAAGGCCATGGTCCCCCATCCTCAGACCAGGTCCTCATCAACCAGGATGTGGTCTTCACTGGGTCCAGTCCAGGATCCGGTCAAGGGTCCAGGGTCCGGTCCAGGGTTCAGTCAAGAGGCAGGTTCCGGATCAGGTCTAGGGTCTGGTCCAGGGTCAGGTCCAGGTTCCGGTCCAGGGTCTGGTCCAGGGTCCGGTCCAGATGCCAGGCGGTCCAGCAGCTCCTGTCCCAGGTCGGGTCGTCCACTCTTGGCGAGACAGGAGGCCAGGTGGCTGAGGTTGCGGTGGGGGGGCGGGGCAGTGGGCAGGCCCCGCCTCCACAGGGCCAGGACCTGGAAGGCCCGGGACGCCGGACTGCCCCCGGCCCGGAGCTGGACCAACTGGACGGTACTGCGACGGAGACGGAGGGACAGAACCAGCAGAGAGACGTCCTCCTGGGACAGACGAGTGGACAACCAGAGGAGGACCGAGTCCAACAGGGACCGGACTGAGTGGACAGGAAGGGACCGGACTGAGTGGACAGGAAGGGACCGGACTGAGTGGACAGGAAGGGACCGGACTGAGTGGACAGGAAGGGACTGGACTGAGTGGACAGGAAGAGACTGGACTGAGTGGACAGGAAGGGACTGGACTGAGTGGACAGGAAGGGACTGGACAGGAAGGGACTGGACTGAGTGGACAGGAAGGGACTGGACTGAGTGGACAGGAAGAGACTGGACTGAGTGGACAGGAAGGGACCGGACTGAGTGGACAGGAAGGGACTGGACTGAGTGGACAGGAAGAGACTGGACTGAGTGGACAGGAAGGGACCGGACTGAGTGGACAGGAAGGGACCGGACTGAGTGGACAGGAAGGGACCGGACTGAGTGGACAGGAAGGGACTGGACTGAGTGGACAGGAAGAGACTGGACTGAGTGGACAGGAAGGGACTGGACTGAGTGGACAGGAAGGGACTGGACTGAGTGGACAGGAAGGGACTGGACTGAGTGGACAGGAAGGGACTGGACTGAGTGGACAGGAGGACGGAGACGAGGATGGAGAGGGAGACAGACACGAAGACGAACATGTTAAAAATGTACAAAATAATCAGTAAATAAGTCAAAGTAATAAGTTTGAAACATCATTTAATAAACTAATATTTAATGATTTAATGTGAAACTAATCAGTTCTACATTCAATAAATGTATAAATATCGTAAATATCACAAGGTCTAAATCCACCGATAAAAACAAACTCTGTCGAATACTAATGAGGTCACATGTAGGAAAAGAATCAGACTTTCAATCATAGTTTTTTTATCAGTAAATTTGTTTAAATTTGTTTCAAAGGTGCAAAAGTATCGTTTTTTGTTTTTTTTCTCATGATCTTTATTTTTTTCCTTTAGTGACGATAACTGTAACAGAATAATAAGTAAAAATAAGATGACTGACTTCTGTCGTGGCGTTTTTTCGTCCGGCTGATGATTGGTCGGTTTCTGAGTCCAACCTGAAGAAACAAACAAACAAACGACTTTTTTTCATTAATGACGTTTCTCGAACTTCGGTGAATGTGGGTTTAGTTTTTCCACCTTCGGTAACGTCAGGGTCATCCTACAGACCGGCTCCCCCAGAACCTCCTGGTCCGTCAGCTGGTCTCGGGTCCGGTCCACGTGAGCCCGGCTGACCTTGTAGAACATGGCCGTCCCCTTGTAGTGCTGGGAGCTGTGGTTCCCAAACGGGTCCACCTGGGTCAGACGGACCCGGATCTGGTTCCTCCGCTGACTGTGGAAGGTCAGGCGCTCAGGGACCAGGTTCTGGTTCTGGTTCTGGTTTGACCCTGGTGCAGATACGAGATGGAGTTTGGAGATGATCCCGAAGACTCTTTAACCAACAGAACCGACATTCAAGCAGGAACATAATAAACAAACCTGAGTAACAGTGTGGTTCAGCTGTTACCTGGTCCGGCAGAACCGCTCTGGACTCAGGAGGACTTTCCAAAATGGCCGCCTCAGAACCTGATGTTTGTTGTTTTTATTCTGGTACGAAAATAGTTCCTAGAACTAAACTGAAAACCTGAACACTTTCATGGAAATAAAAAACATCTGCAGTATACAAACATAGATTTGAGTTTAGTTTGTTGTTCATTTCATTGTTTTTGTTCATTTTTTGTTAATTTTGTTGATGTTTGTGTTAATTTTCTTGATGTTTTTGTTCATTTTGTTGATGATTTTCCTCATTTTTTGTTCATTTTGTTGATGTTTGTGTTAATTTTCTTGATGTTTTTGTTCATTTTGTTGATGATTTTCTTCATTTTTTGTTAATTTTGTTGATGTTTTTGTTCATTTTGTTGATGTTTTTATTAATTTTTTAAAATGTTTTTGTTCATTTTGTTGATGATTTTCTTCATTTTTGTTCATTTTGTTGGTTTTTTTCTCATTTTGTTGTTTTTGTTCATTTTTTGTTCATTTTGTTGTTTTTGTTCATTTTGTTGATGATTTTCTTTATTTTTGTTCATTTTGTTGATGTTTTTTCTCATTTTGTTGTTTTTGTTCATTTTTTGTTAATTTTGTTGTTTTTGTTCATTTTGTTGCTGTTTTGTTCATTTTGTTGATGTTTTTGTTCATTTTGTTCATTTTTTGTTCATTTTGTTGCTGTTTTGTTCATTTTGTTGATGTTTTTGTTCATTTTGTTCATTTTTTGTTCATTTTGTTGATGTTTTGTTCATTTTGTTGATGTTTTTGTTCATTTTGTTCATTTTTTGTTCATTTTGTTGACTTACTGTATATGTGGACTGAACCCCGCCTCCTGTGTCCATATTTTCTGCGGTCTGTACCTCTGACTCCTCCCCCTTACCTGTTGAAGTGATGTTTCCGCTGAACCTCAGGATCAGCTGATCTCCTTCGCACATTGAAACCTCGTGGGAGGCGTCCACGGCGCCGGCGTACCCCTGGGCCCGGAGCCTGGACACCTCCCATTCCAGGTCTCTGCTGGGGAGGGCGGACACCAGGACGGCGCGGGGGTCGTCCTTCTGCCGCTGGAGGATGACGGTGACCGCGTGGCGGCGGGCGGTGTCCTCCAGGTCCTCGGCCAATGAGAGCAGATGACAGGGCTGGACGGGCGACTGGAGGCGGAGCACCAGGACTCTGAGAAGAAGGAAAAGGACCATCCAGTCATACAGTTTTACCACAAAGGTAACCAGAGGGCATGAAATGCATCATGGGAAAATAAAACACATGTAACATGATGTTGATTATTATGTCAGTATTTGCTGGTATTGTTAGGTTATGATTGTTTTGTCTATTTTTTTATATTGTTGATTATTTTCATTTTGCTTCATTTTGGTGTGTTTGTTTATTGTCTTCATTTTGTTCATTTTTTTGCTTGTTTTCATTTTGTTCATTATTTTGTTTTTGATTTTTTTGTTTGTTTTCATTTTGATCATTATTTTGTTGTTTTTGTTTATTGCCTTAATTTTTGTTGTTTTTTGTTATTTTATTTATTTGAGTTTATTTTGTTCTTTATTTTGTTGTCTTAGTTTATTGTCTTCATTTTCTTGATTACTGTGTCCACTTTTTTCCAAGTTTGTTGATTAGTTCGTCCAGTTTCTGCGCATATTGTTTATTCAATTATTTTACTTCATTTTGTTTACGCTCATATTGTTCATTGTTCATTATATTCATTTTTGACTTTTTTTTGGTGTAATTATTATTATTATTTTTGCTTACTTTATCGATTACTTAAATAATTTTTTTTGCTTGTTTGTTCATTTTGTTGTTTTTGTTTGTCGCCTTCATTTTGTTCATTATTTTGTAATTTTTTTTGTTAATGTTGTTGATTATTGTCAATTTTTTTTCAAGTGATGATTATTTTGTTCATTTTTGTTCATTTTCTTATTTTTGTTTAATGTCTTCATTTATTTATTTTTTTTGATTATTTTGTCCATTTTTTCTACTTTGTTTATTAGTTTGTCCAGTTTTGTGCACATTGATTATTTCATTTTTTTCTTCATTTTGTTTAATTTGGTTTATGCTCATATTGTTGATTATGTTCATTTTTGACTAATATTTTATTATTTTTGCTTACTTTATTGATTACTTTAGTCATTTTTTTTTTTTTTTGCTTGTTTGTTTATTTTGTTGCTTTTGTTTATCATCTTCATTTTGTTCAGTATTTAGTAATTTTTTTGTTAATATTGTTGATTATTGTCAATTTTCATTCAAGTGGTGATTATTCTGTTCATTTTTGTTAATTTTCTTATTTTCGTTTATTGTCTTCATTTTCTTGATTATTTTGTCCATTTTTTTTCCAAGTTTGATGATTAGTTAGTGCAGTTTTTGTGCATATTGTTTATTCAATTATTTTAAATTAATTTTTGGTTCATTTTGTTCATGCTCATTTTGTTGATTATATTCATTTATGACTAACTTTTTTCATATTTTATTGACTTCTTTGGTCATTTTTTTGTCTCTTTTTTTTTTTGCGTGTTAGTTCATTTAGTAAAAGACACTGGATTTCATAAACACAACTAAAAAGAAAAAGTTGTTGCCAAACTTCACGCCAAAGGCTGCAACAGGCAAAATGATCAACAAAAAAAAAAAAAAAAAGAACAAAAATGTCCAAACCCACCTGAGGACCTGAAGAGAACTGGAATCACACTGAAGGAGTGAAATAATGGAACCATTAAAGGAACAGTCCAGATGTTATAAAGTCTGATCAAAACACTTAAATACTCTGAATACATGTTATTCCATTAACTCCTGACACAGAAACATTAAATCCAGGAATTCCATATATCCCCCCCCCCCCCCCCCCCCTTAAACCCTTAAACCCTTATGTACAGAAAAGCTGCTGTTGACGTTCTGCTGGGATTATCAGCCTATGGAGGACCTCAGAACATCAGACCGGACCACGTTTGGACCTGCTCCATGAAAACTTGTGGTGTTTTTATGGTCAGAACCTGTTTTATCAGAGTTTTTACTTGAATAATGGGTTTGTTTGATGGCGTCCAGACCAGAGCTGGGGAGCCGTTCATGTTCAGAACCCTCATGTGGAAGTTTCCATCAGGTCTGAACGTCCACAGGTGAGTTTAACGGAGTCAGTGCGCTAATGAGACCAGGTGACTTCTGGGTAATTTGTAGAAACAGCCTGTGAATAATGTGTGTGTTATTGTTGGTGCAGTGGGAGTCCATGTCTCTGTGATTAAGAGTTAGATAGTATAGTATAGTATAGTATAGTATAGTATAGTATAGTATAGAATAGTATAGTATAGTATAGTATAGCATAGTATAGAATAGTATAGTAGTACAGTATAGTATAGAATATTGTGCAGGATACTATAGTGGTGCAGTGTAGTGTAGTGTAGCACAGTATAGTAGTGTAGTATAGTATAGAATATTGTGCAGTGTACTATAGTAGTGTAGTGTAGTATAGTATAGTATAGCAATATAGTACATAGTAGAAAAGTATAGTATAGCATAGCATAGCATAGTATAGTATAGTACAGTATAGTATAGAATATTGTGCAGGATACTATAGTAGTGTAGTGTAGTACAGTATAGTACTATAGTATAGTATAGAATATTGTGCAGTGTACTATAGTAGTGTAGTATAGTATAGTATAGTATAGTATAGTAATATAGTAAAATAGTACATAGTAGAAAAGTATAATATAGTACATAGTAGAAAAGTATAGTATAGTGTAGCATAGCATAGCATAGTATAGTACAGTACAGTATAGTATAGTAGTACAGTATAGTATAGAATATTGTGCAGGATACTATAGTAGTGTAGTGTAGTACAGTATAGTAGTATAGTATAGTATAGAATATTGTGCAGTGTACTATAGTAGTGTAGTGTAGTATAGTATAGTATAGCAATATAGTACATAGTAGAAATGTATAGTATATTATAGTAATATAGTACATAGTAGAAAAGTATAGTATAGTATAGTAATATAGTATAGCACATAGTAGTATAGCATAGCAAAGTATAGAATAGTATAGTACAGTATAGTAGTATAGTACATAGTAGTATAGTATAGTATAGTATAGTACAGTACATAGTATAGTATAGTATAGTACAGTACATAGTGTAATATAGTATAGTACAGTACATAGTATAATATAGTACAAAGTATAGTACAGTACATAGTATAGAATAGTATTGTAAAGTATAGTATAGTATACTATAGTACAGTATAGTATAGTATAGTAGTGTTACAGTATAGTATAGTATGGTACAGTACAGTACATAGTATAGTACAGTACAGCACAGTACATAGTATAGTATAGTATAGTACAGTACATAGTATAGTATAGTACAGTACATAATATAGTATAGTATAGTACAGTACATAATATAGTATAGTATAGTATAGTACAGTACAGTATCATATAGTACAGTATAGTATAGTACAGTACACAGTATAGTACAGTACAGTACATAGTATAGTATAGTATAGTATAGTATAGTATAGTATAGTACAGTACATAATATAGTATAGTATAGTACAGTACAGTACATGGTATAGTATAGTACAGTACAGCACATAGTATAGTATAGTATAATATAGTACAGTACAGTATAGTACAGTACAGTATAGTGCAGTACAGTACAGTATAGTATAGTACAGTACAGTATAGTATAGTATAGTATAGTACAGTATAGTATAATACAGTACATAGTATAGTGCATAGTATAGTATAGTATAGTATAGTATAGTATAGTATAGTATAGTATAGTACAGTACATAGTATAGTATAGTATAGTATAGTACAGTACATAGTATAGTATAGTATAGTATAGTACAGTACATAATATAGTATAGTATAGTATAGTACAGTATCATACAGTATAGTATAGTATAGTATAGTATAGTACAGTATAGTATAGTACAGTACAGTACATAGTATAGTATAGTATAGTACATAATATAGTATAGTACAGTATAGTATCGTATAGTATAGTACAGTATAGTATAGTACAGTACAGTTTATTAGTACAGTATATAGTGTGTTTTTTGTGATATACTTGAGTCATTTTTGGTCAGGTTTTGGTTTGTTAGTTTTTAGTTTTTCTATTTGTATATTTTTTCTTCATAAATAGGACTGTGGTGGTTCAGGGTCAGGGGTCAGGGGTCAGGGGTCAGGGTCAGGGTCAGGTTCAGGGTTAGTTCTCCTGATGTGGTCGTACTGATGTCAGTTCTAATCTCATGGTAAAACTGTCTGATGTTCTGGACATTGACCCGGTCCAGGTCCAGGTCCAGGTCCAGTGTCCTCTTCATGGTCTACGTGGTCGGTGGACTCCTGATGACCGTTTCCACTGGTGGTCGGTGTCTGGACGTGGCTGTGATGAAAGTCCAGAACCCAGAGAACCTGAAGACCCTGCTGAAGTCCGTTTGTGGTCTCTTCAGAACCAACGACTGTGTGACCAAGAAAACCCACAAACCCAAACGGAGACCAAAACCACCGAGTCTGGTCTGCAGTCCCAGGTGACCCCAGGGTTTAACCAGTTCAGACTGACCCTGGTTTAATGAGGTAATTCTGACCCTGGTCTCCATGTTCTAGTCTCATCAGTCTGATCCGGGGCTCACATGGTTCCATCAGGTCCATCTGGTCTGAGACTGGACCAGACCTGGACCCGTCGTGGACCAGCTGTGTCCCCATTCACAGGTAAAGAACTGCCTGCTGTTCCAGGTCCAGTTTCTGTTGATCTGCTCATGGACACTGTGGTTCTGTTCAGGGTTCTGTATGTGGTCTTCTGCTGGTTCTGTTCAGGGTTCTGTATGTGGTCTTCTGCTGGTTCTGTTCAGGGTTCTGTACGTGGTCTTCTGCTGGTTCTGTTCAGGGTTCTGTAGGTGGTCTTCTGCTGGTTCTGTTCAGGGTTCTGTATGTGGTCTTCTGCTGGTTCTGTTCAGGGTTCTGTAGGTGGTCTTCTGCTGGTTCTGTTCAGGGTTCTGTACGTGGTCTTCTGCTGGTTCTGTCGTCGGTTGGTTCTGACGTTCTGCGTGGGAGGAAACAGCGTCAGATTGAAGACGTTCAGACGATCAGACGGACGGAGGTGGAGGACGGAATTCAGCAGAGACGCCCAGAGACCAGGAACCCAGGTAGGAGACGGGACTGGACCGGACTGGACTGGAGGTCTGGGATGGACACGGTGGACCAGTGACCAGTGGACTAATGTCCAGTGGACGTCATCAGATCAGTTTGTTGATGATCTTGTTCATATTTTTGCTCATTTTCTTCATGATTTTCTTCATTTTGTTGATTTGTTTTGAATGATTTCAAACCTTTTTTGTTCCTGTTGATTTTTTGTTGATTTTTTAAATTGATTTTGCAGATTTTTTTGTTGGTGTTTTATTCATTTTGTTGATTTTTTTGTGTGATTTTGTTCATTTTTCATGTTCATGTTGGTATTTGTGGAGGTTTGTGATGGACTGGTTTTATGTTTCAGGTTGTTCTGCTGGTGGGTGGACGCTGTGGACGCTGTGGACGCTGTGGACGAATGTCCAGTGGACACATCCTCAGAGCAGACAGATGTCCTCAGACCGTGGTCCATCCTTGGTCCTCGTCTCTGGTTTTATTTGCTCTGTTTTTTCTTCTCTGTTGGATTTTTCTTCTTTAAGTTTTGGTTTTTGTTGTAGTTTCTTCATGTTTGAAAATTCATCTGTTCACTGGTTTAACAAACTGGTTTAACAAACTGGTTTAACAAACCCATGGAACTAGTCCATTTAAGTGAACAACAGTCTGACAAATATTTAACACCACATGTAAAACTACACTTTATTCTTAAATAAAAGTCTGTATTTTATGATGAAGTCCGTTCATTTTCACTCATACAAAGTGTCATATGATGAAAACGGAGTCTGATGTGTTAGTTTATTTTTTTATTAATTAGTTTGTAGAATTTTTATATTGTTGATTTATTTGGTTCATTTAAAAAAACCTTCTTCACTATTTTGTTGATTTTTAGCTAATTTTATTCATATTTGGTTTATTTAGTTGATGTTCATTTCCTGGTAATTTTGTTGATTATTTTATTATGTCTTTTTTTTTTTTTTTTGATGATTTTGTTCATTTTTTGTTATTTCTTTTTATTACTTTATCCAGATTTTAAATTTTTTTTGCTTATTGTCTTCATTTCTGGCTCATTTTATTTTTATTTTATATTAATTTTATTGATTATTTAATTAATTTTTGGGTCATTTACTTGTTTATTGTATTGAACTTATGGTCATTTTGTCGATTATTCTTTTCCCATCTCAAATCTGTTATTAAAGACAAACCGACCTGTGGATGTTCTCTGTCAGCTCCATGGACACCAGTCCTTTCTGCTGGTTCTTCACGTTGACGTCCTCCATCAAACTCCACTCTTTGTCTCTGTAGACCAGGACCATCAGCAGATCCATGGAAACCTCTGCAGATGCCTTTACATGACGATCCAAAGCCCTGAAACAGACAGAACAGCAGAAGAACGCCCTCTGGTGGATGAACAGGATCATGGTTTTCTGCTCCTCAGAACCAAACGTCTCAGCTCATCCTCATAATCTTTGTGTTTGATTTAAATTTAATGTTTAGGTTTTGAGCTGTGAATGGAATAATAGGATTTAAATACAATAAAAATGAATGAATGAATGAATGAATGAAATCTTTATTTTGAACATGTCGACAATGAAATCAAAACAAAAATCAACCAACAAAATATAAGTACTGGTACATAAATGATTGATAAGCAAACAAACAACAAAATAAATAAATAAATAAATAAATAAATAATACTAATAGTAAATTAATAATAATAATGATAATAATAATAATAATAATAATAATAATAATAATAATAAAACAAATTAAATTATACATGCTTGAAAAGGAGTAGGAAGAAGTAAAAACTTATGTTCTCCTACCCCATATTTCTAATCCTTATGGTCATTACATAGCAATTATTATTTAGTCTGAATATAATAATAATAATAATAATAATAATAATAATAATAATAATAATAATAATAATAATATCACACATCCAAATACTTGGATAAAGGTGATTAAAATAAGAAGAAACAGTCAAAAGATGAAACATATTAAACGTCAGAAGGTCCAACCTCAGTCTGTTGTTGACGTGATGATCCCACGATAAAGAACCGCCCACCGACCGGGTCTTCAGCTCCTCCACAGGCCCCGCCCTCTTCTTGGTGGGGTTGGGGGGGCAGGGCAGGGTCAGGGTCATGGTCCTCCTCAGGGGTTGAGATGTCGGGTGGGTGAGGTAGAGCATGGGGCTGGTGGACACCACCGGGTGGTAGACCTCCGTCCTGGACCGGACCGAGGCCAGAAGGACGGCGTCCAACGGCTGGACCTGCACAGACCAGGAGACGAAGGGATGAGGACCAGGAAACGAAAGGATGAAGAGCAGGAGATGAAGGGATGAAGAGCAGGAAATGAATGGATGAAGACCAGGAGAAGAAAAGATTACAACCAGGAAACGAAAGGATGAAGACCAGGAGATGAAAGGATGAAGACCAGGAGATGAACGGATGAAGGTCAGGAAAGGATTCAACAGACTGGTTGTGGTCGGTTACCGAGGCCTGGATCATCACCGGTGCAGTGAAGGATTGTGGGAGGTATGTGAGGCCGACCCGTGGATCGGTGGTCAGTTTGAAGGAGGACCCTGTTCTGGGGACGGTGAAGGTCTCCTTCTTCAAACGGGAAACCACAGCGAACAGACCCAGGGCGTAGACCCGCACCTCAGCCAATGAGGACTGTGGAAGAAAACGCATCATCAGGAGGCGGAGTCTGGTTAAGGATGCCAAAGTGGTCCACATTCAGACCGACATGATCTAAAGTGGATCAGAACCAGGACGATAAGAACCGAAGAACACAGAAAGAACGACGAATACTAATGATTCTGTATCATTTACTGTAAAAAACATTCAATTATGAAAATATTTACATTTACAAACGATCCAAACAAAAAAAGATATGAGTAACCTGACACCATGTGGGCTACGCTGTAAACCAAAACAGTACAGTGTACGTGTGACATCATCACACATGCACAACGAAGGAGGAATCGATAAGAAGAATCGATAAGAAGAATCGATAAGAAGAATCAATAAGAAGAATCAATAAACAGGCAAACGATTCCAATGAACTGAGCTACACGGAACCAGTTCCTTTTGAGAACTGGGTTCCCATCCCTGATCACATGTTCCTTCACATTTTTGTTTGTTTGTTTTTTTTCACTTGTTTCCGTCGGATCCTGACTCCTCTCCACTTCCTGGTCCTCACCCTCTGTCCGTCGCAGTTCCCCTCCGTCACCACCGGGTGGATGTAGTTCACCCTCCGCTCGGCGTCCACCACCTTCACCACCACCTCCCTGTAGTTGCCACGGTAACGTGCGGAGAAAGGGACCGCCACGGCGACGGGGAACGGGAAGACGGCGCCCGGTCGAAGCCCCACCCTGACGACCCCGCTGAGCAGCTCCTCGGCCCCGCCCACCATCAGGAAGCTGAGGGCGTCGACCGCCTCGCAGACCAGGGCGCGGTGGACGCCGGGCGGAGCTCTGACGAAGCAGACGTCCGAGACGAGAGGACGAGCGCCGCCGCCGTCCGCCTGAGCGGAGAGACTACAGGAAGTAGAACGTCAGAGTGTAGATCTGAACCAGCCAATCACAGACCACAGGAATCTGATAAGGGTATGACATCAGAGGACGCTGAGCAATGAGTCAAACTCCAAAAACATCAACCTGAGATGATTCAGTTCAATTCAGTTCAATATGATAGAATTCAGTTCAATTAATTCAGTTCAGTTGAGTTCAGTGCAGTTTAATTTAGTTCAGTTTTGTTCAATTCAGTTCAGTTCAGTTCAATTCAATTTAATTCAGGTCAATTTGATACAATTCAATTCAATTCAGTTCAATTCAAATAATTCATTTCGACTGAGTTAAATTCAGTTCAGTTCAGCTCATTTCAATGCAGTTCAGTTAAAGTCAGTTCAATTCAATTCAATTTGATTCAATTCAAACAAGATTTCAAAAATTCATACAAAATTTGAACTTTGACCAAAGTATAATCACATCTGTTCTGGGTCTGTGGTAAAATATCAACACAACTAGGTCTGAATTCAACCAATAGTTTTACTGTAAAAGTGTAAACAAACAAACAAACAAACAAACAAACAGAACCAAAAATAATACCCCTTCCCTCCCCTGTGATGGGCGGGGTCATAAACTAAATATGATGATGATGATGATGATTATTATTATTATTATTATTGATCAGGACGTGTTTGTGTTTTATTGATCATAAATGAACAGATTCTGGTTTGTTGGACCTGAACTCACCCCATACAGACCCATGTGGACCTGGTCTCTTCTGGACCCAGGTCCTGTTTGTCCTCCAGGTGACCCTCAGCCTCCTCTGGACCTGTGACCTCTGTTTGTTCTGGTCTCAGTTCAGACCCGGATCTAGAGGTCTCATAATCTGGTCTTGGTTCAGACCCAGGTCTACAGGTCTCAGACTCTGGTCTCGGTTCAGACCCAGGTCTAAAGGTCTCAGACTCTGGTCTCAGTTCGGATCTGGGTCTACAGGTCTCAGGTGAGTCCAGGTGAGGTTCTGGGTGTCCATGTGGTCCTGAGGTTGGTCCTGGTTCCTGAGGACCAGGTGTTGACTGTTGGTGGATTTGCTGGTCCAACCTGGTGATGATGGTCTTGAGTCTGTTCAGGACTTCCTCGATGTGGTCTGAGATTTCCAGGATCAGGTTCATGAAGGTAGACCCAGATCCAGATCCACCTGAAACAGAACCCACATAAGAAACTGAAGGGTCAGACCATGAAGGTCTTGGTTTGGATCCAAAACCACCAAAGCCAGTGAAGTGTAGTAGTACTTCAGTAACAGTACTGTGGTAATACTGGTACTAGTACAGTACTAGTACTAGATTAGTACTGTACTAGTACTACTTTCAGTACCAGTACTACTAGTACTAGTACTGTGGTAGTACTGTACCAGTACTGGACTAGTACTAGTTCTGCTCTCATATAAAAGCTAAATATTCACAGTAGAATATAAAGTTCAGAGAAAACACTGACGACCTGACAAACAATAATTTATTAAATAAATGTAACATTTATTTAATAAAAGAAGTTAAATGTGATTTTAACAAATATTTAAGTGAATTTCACATTTAAATCATGTTTGAATCACAGTTGAAGAAGCTACAAAAGGTTAAAGGTTAACTTTAATCATTATCCTCATCAGGAAGTTTGGTCTGCATTTTACCCATAATGCACCACAGCACCTAGCATTAGCATTAGCATGTAGCACAATACTAAATGCTAATAAAATGGCATTATATTATCATTAATAATAAAAAAAAAAAATAATAATAATAATAACAATAAAAAAGAAAAATTAAGACACATAGCAAAACAAGAAACAGAATTAATTTAAAACAAATAATCAAAAAGATAAACATAAATTAAGGAAATAAGCCTAAAAATGTAAGAAAAATTCAGAAAATAAGCAATAAAATGAAGTAAAATGAAGTAATTAATCTGCTGAAGTGAATATTTCTGATCAGTGTCTAATTATTTATGTTTTGTTTGACTTATTTTTATTTATTTTACTGTGAAAAAAATAAACAAACTGTATTTTCTCTATTTTCTAAACTGTTGGAGGTCCTCCAGTCCTTCTTCTTCTTCTGCACCTGCTGGAGGTGGATCCGGGTCCACGTGGTCCTCAGGTGGATCCAGGTCCGCGTGGTCCTGTGGTGGATCCAGGTCCACGTGGTCCTGTGGTGGACCTGGGTGCATGTGGTCCTGTGGTGGATCCAGGTCCACGTGGTCCTGTGGTGGACCCGGGTGCATGTGGTCCTGTGGCAGATCCAGGTCCACGTGGTCCTGTGGTGGATCGGGTCCATGGGTCCTGCAGACACAGGTCCACACCTGGTCCCTCCAGGTCCTCAGTTGGTCCAGGTAGAAGATGGACACCTCCCTCAGAGACACCAGGACCTCCTGACCCGCCTCCTGGTCCCAGGAATCAGTCGGACCTGGACACAGACCTGGACCTGGACCTGGACCTGGACCCAGACCCGGACCTGGACCCAAAGCTGGACCCGGACACAGACCTGGACCCAAACCAGGACTTGGACCCAGACCTGGACCTGGACCCAGACCAGGACCTGGACCTCCTCCTCTTTGTTCTTCTCTTGGTCTCTGTCCGTCTCTTCTTCTGTGTTTGCATCGTCCAACGGATTCAGAAAACATGTTCAAGACCGCAGAGTCCAGAACCAGACCCACGTCCAGACCAGTGTCAGACCAGTCCAGTATCCAGTCCAGTATCCAGTCCAGACTAGTACCAGACCAGTCCAGTATCCAGTCCCGTCTGTGTCCTGGTCCTCTGTGGGACTGTCTGGTCCGGTCTGGTCCGGTCTGGTCCAGGTCCTGGTTTACAGGAGTCCCCGTTGTATTTTTACGGCTGTCGGCTGTAAAACACGTTGCCGTGGCGACGCCTGGACGCCAGACCAGACAGAAGACAAAGGATCCACAGGAAGACCAGACATCCCATAATGTCCACTGAGCAGTTAACCAGTTCAACCAGTTTAACAGGTTTAATCAGACAGAGACCTGGTCCAGGTCCAGGTCCCTGTCCAGGTCCAGGTCCAGGTCCCGGTCCAGGTCCAGGTCCCTGTCCAGGTCCAGGTCCCGGTCCAGGTCCAGGTCCAGGTCCAGGTCCCTGTCCAGGTCCAGGTCCCGGTCCAGGTCCAGGTCCAGGTCCCTGTCCAGGTCCAGGTCCAGGTCCCGGTCCAGGTCCAGGTCCCTGTCCAGGTCCAGGTCCCGGTCCAGGTCCAGGTCCAGGTCCAGGTCCCTGTCCAGGTCCAGGTCCCGGTCCAGGTCCAGGTCCCTGTCCAGGTCCAGGTCCCGGTCCCGGTCCAGGTCCAGGTCCAGGTCCAGGTCCAGGTCCCTGTCCAGGTCCAGGTCCAGGTCCCGGTCCAGGTCCAGGTCCCTGTCCAGGTCCAGGTCCAGGTCCCGGTCCAGGTCCAGGTCCCTGTCCAGGTCCAGGTCCAGGTCCAGGTCCAGGTCAGGAACAGAAAACAGGTTTTGAACGACAGTTCAGTTTGTTTACGTCCATGAGAGGAAGAAAAACTGAACAAAACAGACAAAAACAAAAACAGAAAAAAAACAGAAAATAAAAAAAACAAAAACCTGAAAAAACAACAATGAGAAAACATTTGATTATTTGTTACTGTTATTTTTTGTTGATTGTTTTGTTCATTTGTGTCGATTATTTCCATTTATTTTTAATGATTTTTTTTAATTTAATGTTTCATTTTTGTTTACATTTGTGATTGTTTCGATGTTTTTATTGATTTTCTGTCCTTATTTTGTTACTTTTTGTTTATTTTTTGCTTATTTTCTTCGTTTTATTCATTTTGTTCATTTGTTCACTTCTCAATTATTTGGTATTTTTAATCACTTGGTCATTTTTAGGTTTTTCTTTAATTTCTGCTTATTTTGTTCATTTTCTTACTTCATTTGTTCAGTTTGTTTAGCTGTATTTTGTTTGTTTGTTTATCTTATTATTATTTTGTGGTGTTTCTTCAGAGTTGGAACTTAAAACTAACATAACCTTTTTAGAATATTATTAATTAGTGGTCGATTAACGGAAACGATTCAAAGAGTAAAAGAAATGAAAAGTATAAAATGAGACGATCAGTAACTGAAATGACTGGATCCATTTTTACTGATTAATCAACTGTTTGCTGTTTATTTTCTTAAACTTGTGACAAATATTAGATATTTTAGATCATTTTTATCTTTATCACATTTTTATTCTTTTGATTTTTTTTTTTTTAAATCACATGGATTTTTATTTATTCAAACCTCCAACATGTTTAAACATTTTTTTATTGATAATTATAGTTTTGTTTTTTTTAAGTGTGAACTTCCTACAGGCAGAGGGAGCAGATCAATAATCAATAACTGATCATAAATCTGAATACTTCCTGTTCTGTCTGATCCATTCTCTGCTCTCTGTCGCCATCGTGTGGATCAAACTGGAAACTGTTCACACTCTGGATTTAATTTAAAAAAAAGAAAAGGATAAAAACAACATAAAAGAGAAATAAAAATATTTACAACGACAAATATGATATAAAGGATTTTAATTAGTTTAATACATTTAATTAAATAATTAATAAAAGAGAATTAAATTAAAAACATGGATGTTTAATCAGGTTTAAGGTTAGTTTGAGGGTTTTTATTTTTATGTAATTTTATGGCTTTTATTTTATTTTGTATTCTTGATGCTTTTTTTAAATGTTATTTTTCAACATTTTACTTTACTTTAAATATTTCTTTTTTTTTTAACGTTATGTCATAAATTACCCTATGTTATGTATTAAGTATATATATTTTATATGTTTTTATTTGTTTTTAACATAATTTCCAGTCGTATTGAATTTCAATGTATGTTTATTCCTGTTTTTGTTTTTTCATTTGAATAATAATAATAATAATAATAATAATAATAATAATAATAATAATAATACTTTAGCTGAATATAACAGTTGACTTCATTAGTGACACCTTTCTCCTTCTCCTCGTTTCTTTTCCTTCTTGTATCTGTTGGTGTTTGTCGTCTCCTGAAGGCCTCCTTTCTTCTGCTTTAATGAAACGTTGCAGTCGACTGGTACATTCCAGACTGAACCACGTCACCCCAGGACCTGGACCAGGACCAGGACCAGGACCAGGAGCAGGTCTGGACTTGAACACACCAGGAACAAACCTGAGCAGGTCCTGCACTTCAGAGAGCGAGACCTGAGCAAAGAAAACACACAGTACTACCAAAACACAGTACTAGTACTATGAAAACACAGTACTAGTACTATGAAAACACGGTACTAATACTACAGAAACACAGTACTAATACTACAGGAACACAGTACTAATACTACAGGGACACAGTACTAATACTACAGAAACACAGTACTAATACTACAGAAACACAGTACTAATACTACAGGAACACAGTACTAATACTACAGAAACACAGTACTAATACTACAGGAACACAGTACTAATACTACAGAAACACAGTACTAATACTACAGGGACACAGTACTAATACTACAGAAACACAGTACTAATACTACAGGAACACAGTACTAATACTACAGAAACACAGTACTAATACTACAGGAACACAGTACTAATACTACAGGGACACAGTACTAATACTACAGAAACACAGTACTAGTACTACAGAAACACAGTACTAATACTTCAGGAACACAGTACTAATACTACAGAAACACAGTACTAATACTACAGGAACACAGTACTAATACTACAGAAACACAGTACTAATACTACAGAAACACAGTACTAATACTACAGGAACACAGTACTAATACTACAGGGACACAGTACTAATACTACAGAAACACAGTACTAGTACTACAGAAACACAGTACTAATACTTCAGGAACACTGTACTAATACTACAGAAACACTGAACTAATACTACAGAAACACAGTACTAATACTACAGGGACACAGTACTAATACTACAGAAACACAGTACTAATACCACAGGAACACTGTACTAATTCTACATAAACACAGTACTAATACTACAGGAATACAGTACTAATACTACAGAAACACAGTACTAATACTACAGGAACACGGTACTAATACTACAGAAACACAGTACAAATACTACAGAAACACAGTACTAATACTACAGGAACACTGTACTAATATTACAGAAACACAGTACTAATACTACAAACCTAATGATTATGTATTTTTATATTTGTACTTTTGTTTTACATAGAAATATTCATTATTATTATTATTATTATTATTATATTAATAATAATAATAATAATAATAATAATAATAATAATAATAATAATAATAATAACATATTAGTCACAGTTTAATGATCTAATGTTGTTCATGTTACAGTTTTATTCTGTATCATGTGTTACATATTTTCCTTTTACTATTTTTTTACTATTTTATTGATCTGCTGTTGTTCATATAAATCTGACTGACTCCTCCTCCTCCTCCTCCTCCTCCTCCTCCTCCTCCTCCTCCTCCTCCTCCTCTTCATCTTCCTCACCTCCTCCTCCTCCTCCTCCTCCTCCAGCAGTGGGCGTAGTCCACCTCCTGAAGTGGGCGTGGCTCTGCCCTCAGACGCGGAAACAGCGGTGTGTCCAACCCACGGTCCGCAGAGACCCCCTGAGACCCGGACCGACCCGGACCGACCCGGTCTTCTGTGTCTCGTGCTTCCTTGAACCTGCGCAGGTGAGTTGAGGACGACGCACGGTGGCGTCTGACGTCACAGCCGCGGGGTTGAAGTGGAAGGAGGACTGAAGCGGACCTGGACCAGGACCGGGACCGGGACCGGGACCAGGACCAGGTCTGTTCCGGACTCTGGACCCTGTAAGTCGTGACTCTGGTTCTTATTGACGGCTTCATTTGCCTCTTTTTTTTTTTTTTTTTCTTTTTTTTGTAAACACGGATCCGCGCGAGTTCCACGTGTTCAAACCTGCGCAAACTGGAGCTAAAACCCGCAGATTCAGCGCACATGTGGACCTGGACCTGGTCCTGGTCCAGGGTTTCGGACCCTGGGGTTCCGGACCAGAAAGGACCCGGGTCGGACTTTGTTCATGATGTGCACAGTTTACACAGGTGTGTGTTCGCGTGGAGGCGCGTGCACGACGTGAGTCACCGCAGTGGGTGTGGTCTGTGGGCGGACCAGGGTCACATCTGGACCACGACCAGGACCAGGGAAAGACTAGAACCAAGACCTGGACCGGAACCAGGATAAGAACTAGACCAGGACCAGGATAAGAACTAGACCAGGAATAGAACCAGGACAAGAACAAGACCAGGACCAGACTAGAACCTGGACCAGAACCTGGACCAGAACCAGGATCAGAACTAGACCAGGACGTAGAAACCAATAAAACACATAAAATTTGGAATAAAAACAACAAAAGTAAATAATGCATCAAAACAATAAAAGCTCAAACTGAAAAAAAAAAAAAGTTTTAAGAGAGAATTTAAAAACAGAAAATGAAACAAACAGATAAATAAATACATACCTGCATAAACACATACCAGTGTTTGTTTTGTTAATGTTTGTCCAGGTTTGAATGAACTCCAGTTCAATGTGTTCAGATGTTTTCAGTTTCATTTTGATTCAACTGTCGTTATTAGTTTTATAAACGTCAGTTTTGTTTATTAGTTTTATAAACGTCAGTTTTGTTTATTAGTTTTATAAACGTCAGTTTTGTTTATTAGTTTTATAAACGTCAGTTTTGTTTCTTAGTTTTATAAACGTCAGTTTTGTTTCTTAGTTTTATAAACGTCAGTTTTGTTTATTAGTTTTATAAACGTCAGTTTTGTTTATTAGTTTTATAAACGTCAGTTTTGTTTATTAGTTTTATAGACATCAGTTTTGTTTATTAGTTTTATAGACGTCAGTTTTGTTTCTTAGTTTTATAGACGTTACTTTTGTTTATTAGTTTTATAAACATCAGTTTTGTTTATTAGTTTTATAGACGTTAGTTTTGTTTCTTAGTTTTATAGACGTCAGTTTTGTTTCTTAGTTTTATAGACGCTACTTTTGTTTATTAGTTTTATAGACGTCAGTTTTGTTTCTTAGTTTTATAGACGTTACTTTTGTTTATTAGTTTTATAGACGTCAGTTTTGTTTCTTAGTTTTATAGACGTCAGTTTTGTTTCTTAGTTTTATAGACGTCAGTTTTGTTTATTAGTTTTATAGACGTTAGTTTTGTTTATTAGTTTTATAGACGTCAGTTTTGTTTCTTAGTTTTATAGACGTCAGTTTTGTTTCTTAGTTTTATAAACGTCAGTTTTGTTTCTTAGTTTTATAAACGTCAGTTTTGTTTCTTAGTTTTATAGACGTTAGTTTTGTTTATTAGTTTTATAGACGTTAGTTTTGTTTATTAATTTTATAGACGTCAGTTTTGTTTATTATTTTTATAGACGTCAGTTTTGTTTATTATTTTTATAGACGTCAGTTTTGTTTCTTAGTTTTATAGACGTCAGTTTTGTTTATTGTTGTGTTTTGTGTTTGGGTTCTTCTCTGAAACTGGGTTTACTTTCGTATCTGTCACTGTTCCATCTGTTTGGACCCAATAACCACAGGTACATGTAGACAGACTTCCCCTCAGGATGGACCTAATGATGACCTCAGAGCAATAGGATCCATCCCATAATTAATGAATTTACAATCAAATATTGGATCCAAAAATAGGACCCAAATATGGACATAAAATCTCCCTAGGTGTTCTATAGACTATAAATATTGACACTGTGTTAATGTGTCGATCCTAGCTAAATGCTAATGTTAGCATGTTATGTTTACATGATGACAGTGTTCTAATCTGTTACTGATGCGAAAAATAAAGCTAAATGCTAATGTTGGCACATTATGTTTACATGGTGATGGTGTTCTAATCTGTTACTGATGCTAAAATTAAAGCGTAATGCTAATGTTAGCACATTATATTTCATGATGACAGTGTTCTAATGTTACTGATGCTAAAATTATAGCTAAATGCTAATGTTAGCATGTTATGTTTACATGATTATGGTGCTCTAATCTGTTACTGATGCTAAAGTTAAAGCTAAATGCAAATGCTAGACATTACGATGGAGTATTAGGGCCACATAAGAAAATAAAAACACCTGTTACTGCGAGAATAAGGTCGTAAAATATCAAGATAAAACCTGTGATTTAATGAGAATAAAGTCGAATACAAATACAGTCATAATTTTACCAAAATGAAGTCGTAATGTTATGAGAATAATGTAATTTAAAAACAGGTGGAAAAACCACCAAATACTGGGACTATTAGCCCCGCCCACCATCAACACATTAGCATTAGTGGATGGACTCTGTAGGCAGTTTGCACACGTTTGGGTTTGTTTTGTCGTAAAAACCGAACGGATTTGGATCAAATGAACCTCTTCAGTGGAGGAGGAACTGAGTGGAACCGAAAACTGTCATTGACAAGGTTTCAGGATTACGATTTATAAATTATGACTTTTTATCGAACTATTGAGAATTTATTTACAAAATATGAAGACTTTAATGTAATAAAAGTATGACTTAATGTTTGTTAAATAATGAGTTTTTTTAAACTATGACTTTATTCTTATATTATGACTTTAATCTAATAAAAATACGACATTATTTTCGTTAAATTATGATTTTTTTAAAGTATGGCTTCATTCTTGTACTTTTAGGACTTTACTAAAAATACGACATTATTTTCATTAAATTATGAGGTTTTTATTAAACTATGGCTTTATTCTTATAATATTACGACTTTTTTCCAATGTGACCTAATGTGCTGTCATATGACATAAACCATGTGTTCAAACCCTTAAAGGTCATGTGCCCCCCCCCCCCCCGGTCCATGTCCTTGTCTCTGAGGTTCAAAGTCGTTGCTTCACAGTTTCATTTTCGGAGCTGAACTGAAACGTTCATCAGTTTTTATTCACTGAAACAAACTCACTTTATGGTCGAGTGTTGAACTTTTATTGTGTGTGTTTTCATTTTCAGAACAGAACTGAAAAACGAACTGAGTTTATGTTTATTACAAACCTGAGAGTGATCCGCTTACCGACAGGAGAGAGCACACGAAACAACGCCAGCACAAACGACGGGGGGGGGGCACTACGATAAACACGCCTGGAACAAACAGTAGAAGAAGTAGAGCTCCTGGTACTGTTTCCATCTGCATCATCCTCATCCTCTGAGCTGAACAATCAGCATTGTTTAAACAAATTAGAAAATAATGAACAAAATAATGAACAAAATGAACAAAATAATAAACAAAATAATGATCAAAATGAATAAAATGAACAAAATAATGAACAAAATAAACAAAATAATGAACAAAATGAATAAAATGAACAAAATAGTGCTCAAAATAATGAACAAAATGAACCAAAAAATGAACAAAATAAACAAAATAATGAATAAAATAAACAAAACAATGAACAAATAATGAACAAAATGAACAAAATAAAATAATGAATAAAATAAACAAAACAATGAACAAATAATGAACAAATAATGAACAAAATGAACAAAATAAAATAATGAATAAAATAAACAAAATAATGAATAAAATGAACAAAATAATGAACAAAATGAACAAAAAATGAACAAAATAAACAAAATAATGAACAAATAATGAACAAAATGAATGAAATGAACAAAAGAATGAACAAAATAAACAAAATAATGAACAAAATGAATAAAATGAACAAAATAGTGAACAAAATAATGAACAAAATGAACAAAAAATGAACAAAATAAACAAAATGAACAAAATAAACAAAGTAAATAAAATAATGAACAAATAATGAACAAAATGAACAAAATAAACAATATAATGAACATCTTCTCAGTTCACATGTTTATTCTCACCGTACTAACAGAACAACAGTTTACAGATAAGACAACTTGGTTCTGTTTAGACCCATGTGGGCTACAGGTCGGTTCCTGTCTGCTCTTTGGTTCTGACCTGTTCACAGGCCTCGTCTGTTTTACCTGAAAGCAGAAGTAACTGTGCATGTGCAGCCGTTTAGAACAGAAGTGGAACACCATGGACGGACTGACGGCGCCGTGACCCGTAGGTCAGTCAGAACAGAGGCTGTGGATGGTGGAGGTTCTGTGGCGCTGTGGGCGTGTCCTTTAGATTTAAGAGGCGGTACAGTCTGTGCATGTGTTTGCGTCTGCGTCTCTGCGTCTGCGTTTGCGTCAGTGTCTGTGTGCGTCTGCGCTGTGGGCGTGTACTTTAGATTTGAGCGGCATTCATAGCTGCGTCTGCGTGTGCATGTGCGTCAGCTTCTGCGTGTGTGTGTGCATGTGTGTCTGCGTGTGCAAGTGTGTCTGCTTCTGCGTGTGTGTGTGTGCATATGTGTCTGCTTCTGCATGTGTGTGTGCATGTGTGTCTGCTTCTGCATGTGTGTGTGCATGTGTGTCTGCTTCTGCATGTGTGTGTGCATGTGTGTCTGCGTCTGCGTGTGCAAGTGTGTCTGCTTCTGCGTGTGTGTGTGCATGTGTGTCTGCGTCTGCGTGTGCAAGTGTGTCTGCTTCTGCATGTGTGTGTGCATGTGTGTCTGCTTCTGCATGTGTGTGTGCATGTGTGTCTGCTTCTGCATGTGTGTGTGCATGTGTGTCTGCGTCTGCGTGTGCATGTGTGTCTGCTTCTGCATGTGTGTGTGCATGTGTGTCTGCTTCTGCATGTGTGTGTGCATGTGTGTCTGCTTCTGCATGTGTGTGTGCATGTGTGTCTGCTTCTGCATGTGTGTGTGCATGTGTGTCTGCTTCTGCATGTGTGTGTGCATGTGTGTCTGCATCTGCGTGTGCAAGTGTGTCTGCTTCTGCGTGTGTGTGTGTGCATATGTGTCTGCTTCTGCGTGTGTGTGTGCATGTGTGTCTGCTTCTGTGTGTGTGTGCATGTGTGTCTGCTTCTGCATGTGTGTGTGCATGTGTGTCTGCTTCTGCATGTGTGTGTGCATGTGTGTCTGCGTCTGCGTGTGCAAGTGTGTCTGCTTCTGTGTGTGTGTGTGCATGTGTGTCTGCTTCTGCGTGTGTGTGTGCATGTGTGTCTGCTTCTGCATGTGTGTGTGCATGTGTGTGTGTGTGCAAGTGTGTCTGCTTCTGCGTGTGTGTGTGCAAGTGTGTCTGCGTCTGCGTGTGTGTGTGCAAATGTGTCTGCTTCTGCATGTGTGTGTGCATGTGTGTCTGCTTCTGCATGTGTGTGTGCATGTGTGTCTGCGTCTGCGTGTGTGTGCATGTGTGTCTGCGTCTGCGTGTGCAAGTGTGTCTGCTTCTGCGTGTGTGTGTGCATGTGTGTCTGCGTCTGCGTGTGTGTGCATGTGTGTCTGCTTCTGCATGTGTGTGTGCAAGTGTGTCTGCTTCTGCATGTGTGTGTGCATGTGTGTCTGCGTCTGCGTGTGTGTGTGCATGTGTGTCTGCTTCTGTGTGTGTGTGTGTGTGTGTGTCTGTGCGTGTGTTTTCATCTGCGTGTGCGTCGTCATCTGTGTCTGTGTCTGCATGTGCATCTGCGCCTGCATCTGTGTCTGTGTGTGCATCTGCGTGTGCGTGTGCGTTGTTGCTTCACAGACGTTGCTCACTGTTTCCTGTCATTTCATTCACTGTAGAGTTTGGCAACAGGTTCCACATTCAGACCAAAGTGATCTAAAGTGGGTCAGAACCAGGACCGGAACATCAGGATCACAGATACTTAAGGTCAACTTTAGAGTTTTCTGTAGTTTTAGAGTTTAAACAAAGTAAAATGTGCTTCTGAAAATGTTCCATCTACAAACGAACCTTTAAAAAAACATGAACATGAACAAACACGAAGAAACTGAAATGTTTTAAAAGTAAGAAAAATGGAATTGTAATAATAATAATAATAATAATAATAATAATAATGGATTAGATTTCTGTAGTGCTTTTCTCTGAACACATGCTCAGAAAACACACAGTGGATCCATTCTTCATTCACTCTCACATCCTCCCTCTGGTGGGGGTGAACTCCATCTGTATCCACAGCTGTCCTGGGGGGGGGGGGGGCAGACTGACAGAAGAGTGACTGACAGTCTGTGCCTATGGCCCCTCCCACCACCGAACATTCCTACACCAGTGTGAGTGACAGCACTGGAGGCACGGGGGGTGTGTCTTGCTCAAGGATACAAAAGCATATGGACACAGTGGGATTTGAACCACCATCCCTTCGTTTATTGGACGACCCGCTCTACCACCTGAGCCATGGCTCAGATATATTCAGCCTAGTTTATTATGTATACATGTTTATTATAGTGTACGGATAAACAGCAGCTAATAACAGACAGAATACTGGTGTGTGTTCAGTGTGTGTTTGGGTTCCTGTTCTTCAGTGTGTGTTTGGGTTCCTGTTCTTCAGTGTGTGTTTGGGTTCCTGTTCTTCAGTGTGTGTTTGGGTTCCTGTTCTTCAGTGTGTGTTTGGGTTCCTGTTCTTCAGTGGTTTTAGGGTCAAAACAGGTGGAACTAGAAAAGCATTCAAACAGACCCCCCCCCCCCCACATCACCACCAACATTTAGTCATTTGTTCCTTGTGCCAGTATCAACATTTCCTGAAATTTTCATCCAAATCCATACAAACAAACAAACAAACAAACAAACAAACAAACAAACAAACAAACAAACAAACAAACAAACCCAGATGAAAACAGAACCTCCTTGGTGGAGGAAGAAATAAAGGAAAATCACCACAAAACTGGAAACAACAGGAAAAACAAAAAACACAAAGAAAAATTGTGTAAAAAACAAAACAAAACAAAAAGCCCAAACCATCTATTTTTATAGTGAGTCGGTCTCACGCACTACTGTGTGTTTTACCCTCCATTCCACAGGGGGCGGGGCTTAAACTGAGCATGCTCAGATGTCTATGGAAAGAACAAGGCCTATTCTATCAATATGACTGGAAATGGAACTGTTGAGCAAACAGTTGAATTTATATGAATATTTAAATAAATCATAAATTCAGAACATGTCACTGCTGATACGTCAGGACTTAAAGGGTTAACTTTAGTTTAAGGGTTTACTTTAGTTTAAGGGTTAACTTTAGTTTAAGGGTTTACTTTAGTTTAAGGGTTAACTTTAGTTTAAGGGTTTACTTTAGTTTAAGGGTTTACTTTAGTTTAAGGGTTGACTTTAGTTTAAGGGTTGACTTTAGTTTAAGGGTTAACTTTAGTTTAAGGGTTTACTTTAGTTTAAGGGTTTACTTTAGTTTAAGGGTTAACTTTAGTTTAAGGGTTAACTTTAGGTTAAGGGTTAACTTTAGTTTAAGGGTTTACTTTAGTTTAAGGGTTAACTTTAGTTTAAGGGTTTACTTTAGTTTAAGGGTTTACTTTAGTTTAAGGGTTAACTTTAGTTTAAGGGTTTACTTTAGTTTAAGGGTTAACTTTAGTTTAAGGGTTTACTTTAGTTGTCTTACTGAGCCGTTCTCTAAAACTGCATTTCCACTACATTGAACCGGCTCGACTCGACTCCACTCTGGTACCAGGTCCTATTCCAGACCGTTTCCACTCTGGTACCAGGCCCTATTCCAGACCAGGTCCACTCTGGTACCAGGTCCTATTCCAGATCGGTTCCACTCTGGTACCAGGCCCTATTCCAGACCAGGTGCACTCTGGTACCAGGTCCTATTCCAGACCAGGTCCACTCTGGTACCAGGCCCTATTCCAGACCAGGTCCACTCTGGTACCAGGTCCTATTCCAGACCCTTTCCACTCTGGTACCAGGTCCTATTCCAGACCAGGTCCACTCTGGTACCAGGTCCTATTCCAGACCGGTTCCACTCTGGTACCAGGTCCTATTCCAGACCCTTTCCACTCTGGTACCAGGTCCTATTCCAGACCCTTTCCACTCTGGTACCAGGTCCTATTCCAGACCCTTTCCACTCTGGTACCAGGTCCTATTCCAGACCCTTTCCACTCTGGTACCAGGTCCTATTCCAGACCCTTTCCACTCTGGTACCAGGTCCTATTCCAGACCCTTTCCATTCCAGATCCTCCCTCTTTCCAGTCCCTGGTCGTCATAGCGATGCGGTGCGTTCCTTCTGTGTGCTCTGCTCACAGTTGCTGATAAACTCACTGGTTGCCTGTTGTCTGGTCAAACTCCTGCTGAATGTTTGCGTCTGAACCTCCTGGACAAACCCTGGTGTAGTTTTACAGACTGTCATCATGTGGATTCACCTACTGACAGATTTACTGGAAAAGGGCGGGGCACACACACCACTGACCAATCAGAGCTCTGCAGTGTTTACACAGTGTCACCTTTAGTACCTGGTCCCCAGTCCTGGAACCTCAGAGGAGGAGGTACCAAAAAACTAGTACCAGGTACCAGATTCCAAAAAGCTAGTACCAGGTACCAGATTCCAAAAAACTAGTACCAGGTACCAGATTCCAAAAAACTAGTACCAGGTACCAGATTCCAAAAAACTAGTACCAGGTACCAGATTCCAAAAAACTAGGACCAGGTACCAGAGTCCAAAAAACTAGTACCAGGTACCAGAGTCCAAAAAACTAGTACCAGGTACCAGAGTCCGAAAAACTAGTACCAGGTATCAGAGTCCAAAAAACTAGTACCAGGTACCAGAGTCCAAAAAACTAGTACCAGGTACCAGATTCCAAAAAACTAGGACCAGGTACCAGAGTCCAAAAACTAGGACCAGGTACCAGAGTCCAAAAAAATAGTACCAGGTACCAGAGTCCGAAAAACTAGTACCAGGTATCAGAGTCCAAAAAACTAGTACCAGGTACCAGAGTCCAAAAAACTAGTACCAGGTACCAGAGTCCGAAAAACTAGTACCAGGTACCAGAGTCCGAAAAACTAGTACCAGGTATCAGAGTCCAAAAAACTAGTACCAGGTACCAGAGTCCGAAAAACTAGTACCAGGTATCAGAGTCCAAAAAACTAGTACCAGGTACCAGAGTCCAAAAAACTA
>NW_021941691.1:0-5000 GCF_902148855.1 Sphaeramia orbicularis
ACGAGTGACAGAGGAAGAGAGAGATGGTTAAAGAGAGAGGGTAAAGTAGGAGAAAAGAGAGAGAGAGAGAGAGACTGGGGAAGTAGGGGGAGAGACATGGATGGAACTGATGCACAGAAAACTGAACTAGAACATCTATGGAACTATTGAATAAACACTATTACAACTACAGACCTGATCCAAATCTTCAGACCAGTTGAAAAATAGCTAGAATTGACCTTTTGCACATTTGGATCTTAATGAGGTTTTAAGTAGAGCTACAATCTACAAAAGCAAGAAGGGGGAGTGAGACAAAAAGCACTTTGAAAAAGTCATTTATTGAAAACAACAAGTAAACTGAAATAGGCTGTTTATCAGCTGATCAAAAGTTTAAGACCACAGGCTATAAAAGCCAAAATCTGCTCCAAATTCTCATTTTCTGTCGGGCATTCACACGGTCATGCCCTCCTGAAGCTAAAGCTCAGAAGCTTTCTCTTCTTGAACGTGGTCGGATCGTCCAGCTGCATAAGCGAGGCCTCTGGCAGCGTGCCATTGCTGCTGAGGTTGGACGCAGTAAGACAGTCATTCTACATTTTTGGACAGATCCTGAGCATTATGGAACAAAAAAGTCAAGTGGTAGACCCAAAAAAATGACACCTGCGCTGAGCCGGAGGATCCCATTGACTGTCCGTCAACACACAGGGCGGTCCTCCACCCAAATGAAGGCCCTTACTGGTACCAACTGCAGCGCAGTAACCATCAGACGGCATCTGCAGGAAAAGGGTTTCAAAAACAAAAACCAATTCAAAGACCTCGTCTCCTACAACGCCACAAAACTGCCCGTTTAGACTTTGCCAGGAGCATCAAACATGGGACACTGAAAGGTGGAAAAAAGTTTTATTCTCTGATGAGAAAAAATGGAACCTTGATGGTCCAGATGGCTTCCAACGTTACTGGCACGACAAGGAGATCCCACCTGAGATGTTTTCTACCCGGCACAGTGGAGGGGGGTCCATCATGATCTGGGGTGCTTTTTCATTCAGTGGAACACTGGAGCTTCAGGTGGTGCAGGGTGGTCAAACGGCGGCCGGTTACGTGCAGATGTTGCAGCGGGCGTCCCTCATGACTGAGGGCCCTGGTCTGTGTGGGAACAGCTGGGTTTAAAAACAGGACAACGCTGCAGTTCACAATGCTCGCTTGACCAAGGACTTCTTCAGGGAGAAGAACATCACTCTTTTGGACCATCCCGCATGTTCCCCTGATTTAAATCCCATAGAGAACATTTGGGGATGGATGGCAGGGGAAGTTTATAAAAATGGCCATCAGTTCCACACAGTTGATGCCCTTGGTGAAGCCATCTTCACCACTTGGAGCAATGTTCCCACAAGCCTCCTGGAAACACTGGCATCAAGCATGGCCAAACGAATTTATGAAGTGATTAACAAGAACGGTGGAGCTACTCATTACTGAGTCCTACTGAGAACATTTTTTGTTCTGGTTTGGAGAGTTTTTTGTAATTTTTTGAGCGATGGTCTTAAACTTTTGATCAGCTGATAAACAGCCTATTTCAGTTTACCTGTTGTTTTCAATAAATGACTTTTTCAAAGTGCTTTTTGTCTCACTCCCCCTTCTTGCTTTTGTAGATTGTAGCTCTACTTAAAACCTCATTAAGATCCAAATGTGCAAAAGGTCAATTCTAGCTATTTTTCAACTGGTCTGAAGATTTGGATCAGGTCTGTATATGGAGAAGAGAGGAGAGAGGAGGAGCACAGCAGCAGGTCCAGAGAGGATCCAGGGAAAACCTGTGAGGATCCTGGGATCAACACAGGATAAGTGAGTGATGACGATGGAGGAGGAGAGGGAACTGGAGGTGAAAGAAATCAGAAATACACTGAAAGAATGTGCACACCTTGGACCTCAGTTTGCTGAATAAAACCCTTTGTTTATGCCTGAAAAAAACAAAAAAAAATTGCTCAGTGTTCCGCCATTTACCAATATAGCAGCAAGGATACGTAAAAATATAAGATAAAATGAATAAGATCAAGATAAATAAAAACAAAACTCAATAAAACAACAACAAAAAAACCTTTGGGAAATAAAAACCGTCTCTGGGATAAAAACCAGGATAGGAACATAAAATTTTAAAATTTAAAAGCCACAATAATAATAAATAGAGCTAAGAAATAGGATAAAGAAATAAAATAGAACAGAATAATGTAAAGGGCAAAAATTACACTGAACATATTAACAGTCAAAGGTTTTAGTTCATGTTCCACATACAGTCAAATAAAAAAAAAAAAAAAACTATCATAATAATCTATAAATAATGTCAACAACAAATTTCCTTCTTAATGTGAGATATTGTGAAAAAAATACATTGCACAATAAAAATATTTACATTTTTTCAAACTATCCTTTAACAATAAAAATGTGAATAATCAGAACAAATTTGAACAACCGGAAATGTCTGTAAAAATTAAGTGCAATTTTAACCAGTTTCTTCCTGTTACTGAATGTTTTTGTAACATCATGTGTAATGCTCATGTAGAAATGATACGTTGAGGCAGAATATTTTTAAAACTGAACTTAATTTTCTCATGAAATTTCTTTTTTTTTTTTTTCAGGTTATTTACATCTCTTTTGTCTGGATAGTTTGTAAATGTAAATTTTCATCATTTGTTCATGTTATATATGTTATGTCATGTTATATTTATAAACATTTATTAACATTTTCATAATTCTATTAAAAATAAATTCAGTGTAACATACAGAAAAGCTTGGAGTTGTCATTATTTATAGGTTATTATGTTATTATTTCACTGGTCTGGACTGTATGGGTGTAAAAATCATTTTAGTTCAGGGTCACATTCAGCCCAATAATAATCCATCCATCCATTATCCACCGCTTATCCGGGGCCGGGTCGCGGGGGTAACAGTCTAACCAGGGACGCCCAGATTTCCCTCTCCTCAGACTCCTCCTCCAGCTCTTCCGGGGGGACCCTGAGGCGTTCCCAGTCCAGCCCACAGACGTAGTCTCTCCAACGTGTCCTGGGTCTTCCCCGAGGTCTCCTCCCAATGGGACATGCCCAGAACACCTCCCCAGGGAGGCGTCCAGGAGGATCTGAAACAGATGTCTGATCCACCTCAGCTGGTCCCTCTCGACGCAGAGGAGCAGCGGCTCTACTCCGAGCTCCTCCCTGGTGACTGAGCTCCTCCCCCTGTCTCTAAGGGTGCGCCCACCCACCCAACGGAGGAAACTCATTTGGACCGCTTGTATCCGGGATCTGGTCCTTTCGGTCCTGACCCAAAGCTCATGACCATAGGTGAGGGTAGGAACGTAGATTGACGGTAAATCCAGAGCTTCTCCTCTCGGCTCAGCTCCTTCTGAACCACAACCGACCGGTACAGCGACTGCATCACTGCAGACGCTGCACCGATCCGTCTGTCAATCTCACGCTCCATCCTTCCCTCACTGTGAACAAGACCCCGAGATACTTAAACTCCTCCACTTGGGGCAAAGACTCCCCACCGACCCGGAGAGGGCAGACCACCTTTTTCCGGTCAAGAACCATGGCCTCGGATTTGGAGGTGCTGATCCTCATCCTGCTCGCTTCACACTCGGCTGCAAACCGCCCCAGTGCACGCTGAAGGTCCAGGTTCGATGAGGCCAACAGGACAACATCATCTGCGAAAAGCAGAGATGAAATCCTGTGGTCCCCAAACCGGACCCCCTCCGGCCCCTGGCTGCGCCTAGAAATTCTGTCCATAAAAATTATGAACAGAACCGGTGCCAAAGGGCAGCCCTGCCGGAGTCCAACATGCACCTGGAACAGGTCTGACTTACTGCCGGCAATGTGAACCAGGCTCCTGCTTCGGTCATACAAGGACCGGACTGCCCTTAGCAAAGGGCCCCGGACCCCATACTCCTGAAGCACCCCCCACAGGATACCACGAGGGACACGGTCCAATGCCTTCTCCAGATCCACTAAACACATGTGGACTGGTTGGATGAACTCCCATGAACCCTCGAGCACCCGATGGAGAGTATAGAGCTGGTCCAGCGTTCCATGTCCGGGACGAAAACCGCATTGGTCTCCAATAATAATGTAACATTTAATTATAACTCTTTTTTTTTGTTTTTCTTTTTTTAAGTATAAAAAAAAGTGCACAAACAACCATGAACAACCTGAAATGTCTGAAGAAAAATAAGTGTAATTATCACAATATTCTGCCCATAATTAAATGTTTTGTGTGTTTGTAGATCCACTGTATCTGTAGGTTTTAATGTACATGTGGAAATGATAAACTGAGGCAGAATACTGGTAAAATTACATTCATTTTTCTCAAGAAATTTCAGATTTCATTTCATTTATTAAGATCCCCATTAGCAACTGAATCATCAGTTGCTATTCTTCCTGGGGTCTCCTCTACATTACATTACAATTTTAATTATTTTACATTAATCTTACACCATTAACACCACACAGGACATATACAACAGCCCAATGCAATAAAAGTAAATAAACAAAATAAGCTCTATACATTTGTACTCCTTCACCAAACAATAGCTGTCTGATACAAATCATAAAACATCCTTCAGTCTCCTCCTGACACCCAGGAAGTCAACATTTTCTCCATTTTACATTCAATAATTACCTTAATTGGAAACAGCATGATGCAACAGTTTTTTTCAGATACATTTTTATTTTTTTTATATATATAATGTCCTTTTCAGTGGACTTTTTTTTTTTTTAGTAATAGTGGTAGTTTTATTTTGAGCTCATAGAATCATCAGGTAAAGAATCAGACAACATGGTAAAACAAAAAAATACACAAATAAAATTTGTCTGCACTGGAAAAGGACTGGGCAGAAGAATAACTAACAGACTTCACCCCCTTTAAAGGACTGGGCAGAAGAATAACTTACAGACTCCACCCCCTTTAAAGGACTGGGCAGAAGAATAACTAACAGACTCCACCCCCTTTAAAGGACTGGGCAGAAGAATAACTAACAGACTCCA
>NW_021941691.1:10000-31836 GCF_902148855.1 Sphaeramia orbicularis
CAAAACAGAAATTTCATGAAAATATGTCCATAACTTTTTGCGTTATCTTGCTAACAAACAAACAAGCACACACGCTCACACGCACACAAACTCCTGGCGGAGGTAAACATAACTGCATGCTCAGACCATATCTGCACAACGTGTCACAGTGCTAGCTTGAACATGGCAATGCAGTTGTTTCTCATAGGTGGTTAAATTCGCTCATTTACCCAGCATAACTTAGCTGATTCAAATGACTGAAAGACTGACATGCAGAAGTATTCCAAACAGAACTTTTACTGACGATATCAAACAACGATGCTGTACATACACTGCGTGACAGACCTAGTCCGTGAAATAACACCATGCTTAGACAGCTGATGCAGTTCTATTATTCAAAACAAGCCAATAACAATTAGTTGAGTTGGTCAAAGACTCAAACAAAGGCTAAAAATGGCATTCAGTTAAATTAAGTAGAAAACGTTAAACACTTAAAGTCTATCAGACACTCCTCTGTTATGTGCAGTAAACTGTAACTGTAACTGTAACTCTATCAGACACTCCTCTGTTATGTGCAGTAAACTGTAACTGTAACTGTAACTCTATCAGACACTCCTCCTCTATCATGTGCAGTAAACTGTAACTGTAACTGTAACTCTATCAGACACTCCTCCTCTATCATGTGCAGTAAACTGTAACTGTAACTGTAACTCTATCAGACACTCCTCCTCTATTATGTGCAGTAAACTGTAACTGTAACTGTAACTCTATCAGACACTCCTCCTCTATCATGTGCAGTAAACTGTAACTGTAACTGTAACTCTATCAGACACTCCTCCTCTATCATGTGCAGTAAACTGTAACTGTAACTGTAACTCTATCAGACACTCCTCCTCTATCATGTGCAGTAAACTGTAACTGTAACTGTAACTCTATCAGACACTCCTCCTCTATCATGTGCAGTAAACTGTAACTGTAACTGTAACTCTATCAGACACTCCTCCTCTATTATGTGCAGTAAACTGTAACTGTAACTGTAACTCTATCAGACACTCCTCCTCTATCATGTGCAGTAAACTGTAACTGTAACTGTAACTCTATCAGACACTCCTCCTCTATTATGTGCAGTAAACTGTAACTGTAACTGTAACTCTATCAGACACTCCTCCTCTATCATGTGCAGTAAACTGTAACTGTAACTGTAACTCTATCAGACACTCCTCCTCTATCATGTGCAGTAAACTGTAACTGTAACTGTAACTCTATCAGACACTCCTCCTCTATTATGTGCAGTAAACTGTAACTGTAACTGTAACTCTATCAGACACTCCTCCTCTATCATGTGCAGTAAACTGTAACTGTAACTGTAACTCTATCAGACACTCCTCCTCTATTATGTGCAGTAAACTGTAACTGTAACTGTAACTCTATCAGACACTCCTCCTCTATCATGTGCAGTAAACTGTAACTGTAACTGTAACTCTATCAGACACTCCTCCTCTATCATGTGCAGTAAACTGTAACTGTAACTGTAACTCTATCAGACACTCCTCCTCTATCATGTGCAGTAAACTGTAACTGTAACTGTAACTCTATCAGACACTCCTCCTCTATCATGTGCAGTAAACTGTAACTGTAACTGTAACTCTATCAGACACTCCTCCTCTATCATGTGCAGTAAACTGTAACTGTAACTCTATCAGAAACTCTTCCTCTATTATGTGCAGTAAACTGTAACTGTAACTGTAACTCTATCAGACACTCCTCCTCTATTATGTGCAGTAAACTGTAACTGTAACTGTAACTGTAACTCTATCAGACACTCCTCCTCTATTATGTGCAGTAAACTGTAACTGTAACTGTAACTCTATCAGACACTCCTCCTCTATTATGTGCAGTAAACTGTAACTGTAACTGTAACTCTATCAGACACTCCTCCTCTATTATGTGCAGTAAACTGTAACTGTAACTGTAACTCTATCAGACACTCCTCTATCATGTGCAGTAAACTGTAACTGTAACTGTAACTCTATCAGACACTCCTCCTCTATTATGTGCAGTAAACTGTAACTGTAACTGTAACTCTATCAGACACTCCTCCTCTATTATGTGCAGTAAACTGTAACTGTAACTGTAACTCTATCAGACACTCCTCCTCTATCATGTGCAGTAAACTGTAACTGTAACTGTAACTCTATCAGACACTCCTCCTCTATCATGTGCAGTAAACTGTAACTGTAACTGTAACTCTATCAGACACTCCTCCTCTATCATGTGCAGTAAACTGTAACTGTAACTGTAACTCTATCAGACACTCCTCCTCTATTATGTGCAGTAAACTGTAACTGTAACTGTAACTCTATCAGACACTCCTCCTCTATCATGTGCAGTAAACTGTAACTGTAACTGTAACTCTATCAGACACTCCTCCTCTATTATGTGCAGTAAACTGTAACTGTAACTGTAACTCTATCAGACACTACTCCTCTATCATGTGCAGTAAACTGTAACTGTAACTGTAACTCTATCAGACACTCCTCCTCTATTATGTGCAGTAAACTGTAACTGTAACTGTAACTCTATCAGACACTCCTCCTCTATCATGTGCAGTAAACTGTAACTGTAACTGTAACTCTATCAGACACTCCTCCTCTATCATGTGCAGTAAACTGTAACTGTAACTGTAACTCTATCAGACACTCCTCCTCTATCATGTGCAGTAAACTGTAACTGTAACTGTAACTCTATCAGACACTCCTCCTCTATTATGTGCAGTAAACTGTAACTGTAACTGTAACTCTATCAGACACTCCTCCTCTATTATGTGCAGTAAACTGTAACTGTAACTGTAACTCTATCAGACACTCCTCCTCTATCATGTGCAGTAAACTGTAACTGTAACTGTAACTCTATCAGAAACTCTTCCTCTATTATGTGCAGTAAACTGTAACTGTAACTCTATCAGACACTCCTCCTCTATCATGTGCAGTAAACTGTAACTGTAACTGTAACTCTATCAGACACTCCTCCTCTATTATGTGCAGTAAACTGTAACTGTAACTGTAACTCTATCAGACACTCCTCCTCTATCATGTGCAGTAAACTGTAACTGTAACTGTAACTCTATCAGAAACTCTTCCTCTATTATGTGCAGTAAACTGTAACTGTAACTGTAACTCTATCAGACACTCCTCCTCTATCATGTGCAGTAAACTGTAACTGTAACTGTAACTCTATCAGACACTCCTCCTCTATCATGTGCAGTAAACTGTAACTGTAACTCTATCAGAAACTCTTCCTCTATTATGTGCAGTAAACTGTAACTGTAACTGTAACTCTATCAGACACTCCTCCTCTATCATGTGCAGTAAACTGTAACTGTAACTGTAACTCTATCAGACACTCCTCCTCTATCATGTGCAGTAAACTGTAACTGTAACTGTAACTCTATCAGACACTCCTCCTCTATCATGTGCAGTAAACTGTAACTGTAACTGTAACTCTATCAGACACTCCTCCTCTATCATGTGCAGTAAACTGTAACTGTAACTGTAACTCTATCAGACACTCTTCCTCTATTATGTGCAGTAAACTGTAACTGTAACTGTAACTCTATCAGACACTCCTCCTCTATTATGTGCAGTAAACTGTAACTGTAACTGTAACTCTATCAGACACTCCTCCTCTATTATGTGCAGTAAACTGTAACTGTAACTCTATCAGACACTCTTCCTCTATTATGTGCAGTAAACTGTAACTGTAACTCTATCAGACACTCCTCCTCTATTATGTGCAGTAAACTGTAACTGTAACTCTATCAGACACTCCTCCTCTATCATGTGCAGTAAACTGTAACTGTAACTGTAACTCTATCAGACACTCTTCCTCTATTATGTGCAGTAAACTGTAACTGTAACTGTAACTCTATCAGACACTCCTCCTCTATTATGTGCAGTAAACTGTAACTGTAACTGTAACTCTATCAGACACTCCTCCTCTATCATGTGCAGTAAACTGTAACTGTAACTGTAACTCTATCAGACACTCCTCCTCTATCATGTGCAGTAAACTGTAACTGTAACTGTAACTCTATCAGACACTCCTCTATTATGTGCAGTAAACTGTAACTGTAACTGTAACTCTATCAGACACTCCTCCTCTATCATGTGCAGTAAACTGTAACTGTAACTGTAACTCTATCAGACACTCCTCCTCTATCATGTGCAGTAAACTGTAACTGTAACTGTAACTCTATCAGACACTCTTCCTCTATTATGTGCAGTAAACTGTAACTGTAACTGTAACTCTATCAGACACTCCTCTATCATGTGCAGTAAACTGTAACTGTAACTGTAACTCTATCAGACACTCCTCCTCTATTATGTGCAGTAAACTGTAACTGTAACTGTAACTCTATCAGACACTCCTCCTCTATCATGTGCAGTAAACTGTAACTGTAACTGTAACTCTATCAGACACTCCTCCTCTATCATGTGCAGTAAAGTGTAACTGTAACTGTAACTCTATCAGACACTCCTCCTCTATCATGTGCAGTAAACTGTAACTGTAACTGTAACTCTATCAGACACTCCTCCTCTATTATGTGCAGTAAACTGTAACTGTAACTGTAACTCTATCAGACACTCCTCCTCTATCATGTGCAGTAAACTGTAACTGTAACTGTAACTCTATCAGACACTCCTCCTCTATTATGTGCAGTAAACTGTAACTGTAACTGTAACTCTATCAGACACTCCTCCTCTATCATGTGCAGTAAACTGTAACTGTAACTGTAACTCTATCAGAAACTCTTCCTCTATTATGTGCAGTAAACTGTAACTGTAACTCTATCAGACACTCCTCCTCTATCATGTGCAGTAAACTGTAACTGTAACTGTAACTCTATCAGACACTCCTCTATCATGTGCAGTAAACTGTAACTGTAACTGTAACTCTATCAGACACTCCTCCTCTATTATGTGCAGTAAACTGTAACTGTAACTGTAACTCTATCAGACACTCCTCCTCTATCATGTGCAGTAAACTGTAACTGTAACTGTAACTCTATCAGACACTCCTCCTCTATTATGTGCAGTAAACTGTAACTGTAACTGTAACTCTATCAGACACTCCTCCTCTATTATGTGCAGTAAACTGTAACTGTAACTGTAACTATCAGACACTCCTCCTCTATCATGTGCAGTAAACTGTAACTGTAACTGTAACTCTATCAGACACTCCTCCTCTATCATGTGCAGTAAACTGTAACTGTAACTGTAACTCTATCAGACACTCCTCCTCTATTATGTGCAGTAAACTGTAACTGTAACTGTAACTCTATCAGACACTCCTCCTCTATTATGTGCAGTAAACTGTAACTGTAACTGTAACTCTATCAGACACTCCTCTATCATGTGCAGTAAACTGTAACTGTAACTCTATCAGACACTCCTCCTCTATTATGTGCAGTAAACTGTAACTGTAACTGTAACTCTATCAGACACTCCTCCTCTATCATGTGCAGTAAACTGTAACTGTAACTGTAACTCTATCAGACACTCCTCCTCTATCATGTGCAGTAAACTGTAACTGTAACTGTAACTCTATCAGACACTCCTCCTCTATTATGTGCAGTAAACTGTAACTGTAACTGTAACTCTATCAGACACTCCTCCTCTATTATGTGCAGTAAACTGTAACTGTAACTGTAACTCTATCAGACACTCCTCCTCTATCATGTGCAGTAAACTGTAACTGTAACTGTAACTCTATCAGACACTCCTCCTCTATTATGTGCAGTAACTGTAACTGTAACTCTATCAGACACTCCTCCTCTATCATGTGCAGTAAACTGTAACTGTAACTGTAACTCTATCAGACACTCCTCTATCATGTGCAGTAAACTGTAACTGTAACTGTAACTCTATCAGACACTCCTCCTCTATTATGTGCAGTAAACTGTAACTGTAACTGTAACTCTATCAGACACTCCTCCTCTATTATGTGCAGTAAACTGTAACTGTAACTGTAACTCTATCAGACACTCCTCCTCTATTATGTGCAGTAAACTGTAACTGTAACTGTAACTCTATCAGACACTCCTCCTCTATTATGTGCAGTAAACTGTAACTGTAACTGTAACTCTATCAGACACTCCTCCTCTATCATGTGCAGTAAACTGTAACTGTAACTGTAACTCTATCAGACACTCCTCCTCTATCATGTGCAGTAAACTGTAACTGTAACTGTAACTCTATCAGAAACTCTTCCTCTATTATGTGCAGTAAACTGTAACTGTAACTGTAACTCTATCAGACACTCCTCCTCTATTATGTGCAGTAAACTGTAACTGTAACTGTAACTCTATCAGACACTCCTCCTCTATCATGTGCAGTAAACTGTAACTGTAACTGTAACTCTATCAGACACTCCTCTATCATGTGCAGTAAACTGTAACTGTAACTGTAACTCTATCAGACACTCCTCCTCTATCATGTGCAGTAAACTGTAACTGTAACTGTAACTCTATCAGACACTCCTCTATCATGTGCAGTAAACTGTAACTGTAACTGTAACTCTATCAGACACTCCTCCTCTATTATGTGCAGTAAACTGTAACTGTAACTGTAACTCTATCAGACACTCCTCCTCTATCATGTGCAGTAAACTGTAACTGTAACTGTAACTCTATCAGACACTCCTCCTCTATCATGTGCAGTAAACTGTAACTGTAACTGTAACTCTATCAGACACTCCTCCTCTATTATGTGCAGTAAACTGTAACTGTAACTGTAACTCTATCAGACACTCCTCCTCTATTATGTGCAGTAAACTGTAACTGTAACTGTAACTCTATCAGACACTCCTCCTCTATCATGTGCAGTAAACTGTAACTGTAACTGTAACTCTATCAGACACTCCTCTATCATGTGCAGTAAACTGTAACTGTAACTGTAACTCTATCAGACACTCCTCCTCTATCATGTGCAGTAAACTGTAACTGTAACTGTAACTCTATCAGACACTCCTCTATCATGTGCAGTAAACTGTAACTGTAACTGTAACTCTATCAGACACTCCTCCTCTATCATGTGCAGTAAAGTGTAACTGTAACTGTAACTGTAACTCTATCAGACACTCCTCCTCTATCATGTGCAGTAAACTGTAACTGTAACTGTAACTCTATCAGACACTCCTCCTCTATCATGTGCAGTAAACTGTAACTGTAACTGTAACTCTATCAGACACTCCTCCTCTATCATGTGCAGTAAACTGTAACTGTAACTGTAACTCTATCAGACACTCCTCCTCTATCATGTGCAGTAAACTGTAACTGTAACT
The DNA here is from genome assembly GCF_902148855.1 of Sphaeramia orbicularis. Classification (NCBI taxonomy): domain Eukaryota; kingdom Metazoa; phylum Chordata; class Actinopteri; order Kurtiformes; family Apogonidae; genus Sphaeramia; species Sphaeramia orbicularis. Next base: position 17,321 of record NW_021941691.1, read on the forward strand.
GTAACTCTATCAGAAACTCTTCCTCTATTATGTGCAGTAAACTGTAACTGTAACTCTATCAGACACTCCTCCTCTATCATGTGCAGTAAACTGTAACTGTAACTGTAACTCTATCAGACACTCCTCCTCTATCATGTGCAGTAAACTGTAACTGTAACTGTAACTCTATCAGACACTCCTCCTCTATCATGTGCAGTAAACTGTAACTGTAACTGTAACTCTATCAGACACTCCTCTATCATGTGCAGTAAACTGTAACTGTAACTGTAACTCTATCAGACACTCCTCCTCTATTATGTGCAGTAAACTGTAACTGTAACTGTAACTCTATCAGACACTCCTCCTCTATCATGTGCAGTAAAGTGTAACTGTAACTGTAACTCTATCAGACACTCCTCCTCTATTATGTGCAGTAAACTGTAACTGTAACTGTAACTCTATCAGACACTCCTCCTCTATTATGTGCAGTAAACTGTAACTGTAACTGTAACTCTATCAGACACTCTATCATGTGCAGTAAACTGTAACTGTAACTGTAACTCTATCAGACACTCCTCCTCTATCATGTGCAGTAAAGTGTAACTGTAACTGTAACTCTATCAGACACTCCTCCTCTATTATGTGCAGTAAACTGTAACTGTAACTGTAACTCTATCAGACACTCCTCCTCTGTTATGTGCAGTAAACTGTAACTGTAACTGTAACTCTATCACACTCCTCTATCATGTGCAGTAAACTGTAACTGTAACTGTAACTCTATCAGACACTCCTCCTCTATTATGTGCAGTAAACTGTAACTGTAACTGTAACTCTATCAGACACTCCTCCTCTATCATGTGCAGTAAAGTGTAACTGTAACTGTAACTCTATCAGACACTCCTCCTCTATTATGTGCAGTAAACTGTAACTGTAACTGTAACTCTATCAGACACTCCTCCTCTATCATGTGCAGTAAACTGTAACTGTAACTGTAACTCTATCAGACACTCTATCATGTGCAGTAAACTGTAACTGTAACTGTAACTCTATCAGACACTCCTCCTCTATTATGTGCAGTAAACTGTAACTGTAACTGTAACTCTATCAGACACTCCTCCTCTATCATGTGCAGTAAACTGTAACTGTAACTGTAACTCTATCAGACACTCCTCCTCTATTATGTGCAGTAACTGTAACTGTAACTGTAACTCTATCAGACACTCCTCCTCTATCATGTGCAGTAAACTGTAACTGTAACTGTAACTCTATCAGACACTCCTCCTCTATCATGTGCAGTAAACTGTAACTGTAACTGTAACTCTATCAGACACTCCTCTATCATGTGCAGTAAACTGTAACTGTAACTGTAACTCTATCAGACACTCCTCCTCTATTATGTGCAGTAAACTGTAACTGTAACTGTAACTATCAGACACTCCTCCTCTATTATGTGCAGTAAACTGTAACTGTAACTGTAACTCTATCAGACACTCCTCTATTATGTGCAGTAAACTGTAACTGTAACTGTAACTCTATCAGACACTCCTCCTCTATCATGTGCAGTAAACTGTAACTGTAACTCTATCAGACACTCCTCTATCATGTGCAGTAAACTGTAACTGTAACTGTAACTCTATCAGACACTCCTCCTCTATTATGTGCAGTAAACTGTAACTGTAACTGTAACTCTATCAGACACTCCTCCTCTATCATGTGCAGTAAACTGTAACTGTAACTGTAACTCTATCAGACACTCCTCTATCATGTGCAGTAAACTGTAACTGTAACTGTAACTCTATCAGACACTCCTCCTCTATTATGTGCAGTAAACTGTAACTGTAACTGTAACTCTATCAGACACTCCTCCTCTATCATGTGCAGTAAACTGTAACTGTAACTGTAACTCTATCAGACACTCCTCCTCTATTATGTGCAGTAAACTGTAACTGTAACTGTAACTCTATCAGACACTCCTCCTCTATTATGTGCAGTAAACTGTAACTGTAACTGTAACTCTATCAGACACTCCTCCTCTATCATGTGCAGTAAACTGTAACTGTAACTGTAACTCTATCAGAAACTCTTACTCTATTATGTGCAGTAAACTGTAACTGTAACTGTAACTCTATCAGACACTCCTCCTCTATTATGTGCAGTAAACTGTAACTGTAACTGTAACTCTATCAGACACTCCTCCTCTATCATGTGCAGTAAACTGTAACTGTAACTGTAACTCTATCAGACACTCCTCCTCTATCATGTGCAGTAAACTGTAACTGTAACTGTAACTCTATCAGAAACTCTTCCTCTATTATGTGCAGTAAACTGTAACTGTAACTGTAACTCTATCAGACACTCCTCCTCTATTATGTGCAGTAAACTGTAACTGTAACTGTAACTCTATCAGACACTCCTCCTCTATCATGTGCAGTAAACTGTAACTGTAACTGTAACTCTATCAGACACTCCTCCTCTATCATGTGCAGTAAACTGTAACTGTAACTGTAACTCTATCAGACACTCCTCCTCTATCATGTGCAGTAAACTGTAACTGTAACTCTATCAGACACTCCTCCTCTATCATGTGCAGTAAACTGTAACTGTAACTGTAACTCTATCAGACACTCCTCCTCTATTATGTGCAGTAAACTGTAACTGTAACTGTAACTCTATCAGACACTCCTCTATCATGTGCAGTAAACTGTAACTGTAACTGTAACTCTATCAGACACTCCTCCTCTATTATGTGCAGTAAACTGTAACTGTAACTGTAACTCTATCAGACACTCCTCCTCTATCATGTGCAGTAAACTGTAACTGTAACTGTAACTCTATCAGACACTCCTCTATCATGTGCAGTAAACTGTAACTGTAACTGTAACTCTATCAGACACTCCTCCTCTATTATGTGCAGTAAACTGTAACTGTAACTGTAACTCTATCAGACACTCCTCCTCTATCATGTGCAGTAAACTGTAACTGTAACTGTAACTCTATCAGACACTCCTCCTCTATTATGTGCAGTAAACTGTAACTGTAACTGTAACTCTATCAGACACTCCTCCTCTATTATGTGCAGTAAACTGTAACTGTAACTGTAACTCTATCAGACACTCCTCCTCTATCATGTGCAGTAAACTGTAACTGTAACTGTAACTCTATCAGACACTCCTCTATCATGTGCAGTAAACTGTAACTGTAACTGTAACTCTATCAGACACTCCTCCTCTATCATGTGCAGTAAACTGTAACTGTAACTGTAACTCTATCAGACACTCCTCTATCATGTGCAGTAAACTGTAACTGTAACTGTAACTCTATCAGACACTCCTCCTCTATCATGTGCAGTAAAGTGTAACTGTAACTGTAACTGTAACTCTATCAGACACTCCTCCTCTATCATGTGCAGTAAACTGTAACTGTAACTGTAACTCTATCAGACACTCCTCCTCTATCATGTGCAGTAAACTGTAACTGTAACTGTAACTCTATCAGAAACTCTTCCTCTATTATGTGCAGTAAACTGTAACTGTAACTCTATCAGACACTCCTCCTCTATCATGTGCAGTAAACTGTAACTGTAACTGTAACTCTATCAGACACTCCTCCTCTATCATGTGCAGTAAACTGTAACTGTAACTGTAACTCTATCAGACACTCCTCCTCTATCATGTGCAGTAAAGTGTAACTGTAACTGTAACTCTATCAGACACTCCTCCTCTATTATGTGCAGTAAACTGTAACTGTAACTGTAACTCTATCAGACACTCCTCCTCTATTATGTGCAGTAAACTGTAACTGTAACTGTAACTCTATCAGACACTCTATCATGTGCAGTAACTGTAACTGTAACTGTAACTCTATCAGACACTCCTCCTCTATCATGTGCAGTAAAGTGTAACTGTAACTGTAACTCTATCAGACACTCCTCCTCTATTATGTGCAGTAAACTGTAACTGTAACTGTAACTCTATCAGACACTCCTCCTCTGTTATGTGCAGTAAACTGTAACTGTAACTGTAACTCTATCAGACACTCCTCTATCATGTGCAGTAAACTGTAACTGTAACTGTAACTCTATCAGACACTCCTCCTCTATTATGTGCAGTAAACTGTAACTGTAACTCTATCAGACACTCCTCCTCTATCATGTGCAGTAAAGTGTAACTGTAACTGTAACTCTATCAGACACTCCTCCTCTATCATGTGCAGTAAAGTGTAACTGTAACTGTAACTCTATCAGACACTCCTCCTCTATCATGTGCAGTAAACTGTAACTGTAACTGTAACTCTATCAGACACTCCTCCTCTATTATGTGCAGTAAACTGTAACTGTAACTGTAACTCTATCAGACACTCTATCATGTGCAGTAAACTGTAACTGTAACTGTAACTCTATCAGACACTCCTCCTCTATTATGTGCAGTAAACTGTAACTGTAACTGTAACTCTATCAGACACTCCTCCTCTATCATGTGCAGTAAACTGTAACTGTAACTGTAACTCTATCAGACACTCCTCCTCTATTATGTGCAGTAAACTGTAACTGTAACTGTAACTCTATCAGACACTCCTCTATCATGTGCAGTAAACTGTAACTGTAACTGTAACTCTATCAGAAACTCTTCCTCTATTATGTGCAGTAAACTGTAACTGTAACTGTAACTCTATCAGACACTCCTCCTCTATTATGTGCAGTAAACTGTAACTGTAACTGTAACTCTATCAGACACTCCTCCTCTATCATGTGCAGTAAACTGTAACTGTAACTGTAACTCTATCAGACACTCCTCCTCTATCATGTGCAGTAAACTGTAACTGTAACTGTAACTCTATCAGACACTCTATCATGTGCAGTAAACTGTAACTGTAACTGTAACTCTATCAGACACTCCTCCTCTATCATGTGCAGTAAACTGTAATTGTAACTGTAACTCTATCAGACACTCCTCCTCTATCATGTGCAGTAAACTGTAACTGTAACTCTATCAGACACTCCTCTATCATGTGCAGTAAACTGTAACTGTAACTGTAACTCTATCAGACACTCCTCTATCATGTGCAGTAAACTGTAACTGTAACTGTAACTCTATCAGACACTCCTCCTCTATCATGTGCAGTAAACTGTAACTGTAACTGTAACTCTATCAGACACTCCTCCTCTATCATGTGCAGTAAACTGTAACTGTAACTGTAACTATCAGACACTCCTCCTCTATTATGTGCAGTAAACTGTAACTGTAACTGTAACTCTATCAGACACTACTCTGTTATGTGCAGTAAACTGTAACTGTAACTGTAACTCTATCAGACACTCCTCCTCTATTATGTGCAGTAAACTGTAACTGTAACTCTATCAGACACTCCTCCTCTATTATGTGCAGTAAACTGTAACTGTAACTGTAACTCTATCAGACACTACTCTGTTATGTGCAGTAAACTGTAACTGTAACTGTAACTCTATCAGACACTCCTCCTCTATTATGTGCAGTAAACTGTAACTGTAACTGTAACTCTATCAGACACTCCTCCTCTATCATGTGCAGTAAACTGTAACTGTAACTGTAACTCTATCAGACACTACTCTGTTATGTGCAGTAAACTGTAACTGTAACTGTAACTCTATCAGACACTCCTCCTCTATTATGTGCAGTAAACTGTAACTGTAACTCTATCAGACACTCCTCCTCTATTATGTGCAGTAAACTGTAACTGTAACTGTAACTCTATCAGACACTACTCTGTTATGTGCAGTAAACTGTAACTGTAACTGTAACTCTATCAGACACTCCTCTATCATGTGCAGTAAACTGTAACTGTAACTGTAACTCTATCAGACACTCCTCCTCTATCATGTGCAGTAAACTGTAACTGTAACTGTAACTCTATCAGACACTCCTCCTCTATCATGTGCAGTAAACTGTAACTGTAACTGTAACTCTATCAGACACTACTCTGTTATGTGCAGTAAACTGTAACTGTAACTGTAACTCTATCAGACACTCCTCCTCTATCATGTGCAGTAAAGTGTAACTGTAACTGTAACTGTAACTCTATCAGACACTCCTCCTCTATTATGTGCAGTAAACTGTAACTGTAACTGTAACTCTATCAGACACTCCTCCTCTATCATGTGCAGTAAAGTGTAACTGTAACTGTAACTCTATCAGACACTCCTCCTCTATCATGTGCAGTAAACTGTAACTGTAACTGTAACTCTATCAGACACTCCTCCTCTATTATGTGCAGTAAACTGTAACTGTAACTGTAACTCTATCAGACACTATCATGTGCAGTAAACTGTAACTGTAACTGTAACTCTATCAGACACTCCTCCTCTATTATGTGCAGTAAACTGTAACTGTAACTGTAACTCTATCAGACACTCCTCCTCTATCATGTGCAGTAAACTGTAACTGTAACTGTAACTCTATCAGACACTCCTCCTCTATTATGTGCAGTAAACTGTAACTGTAACTGTAACTCTATCAGACACTCCTCCTCTATCATGTGCAGTAAACTGTAACTGTAACTGTAACTCTATCAGACACTCCTCCTCTATCATGTGCAGTAAACTGTAACTGTAACTGTAACTCTATCAGAAACTCTTCCTCTATTATGTGCAGTAAACTGTAACTGTAACTGTAACTCTATCAGACACTCCTCCTCTATTATGTGCAGTAAACTGTAACTGTAACTGTAACTCTATCAGACACTCCTCCTCTATCATGTGCAGTAAACTGTAACTGTAACTGTAACTCTATCAGACACTCCTCCTCTATCATGTGCAGTAAACTGTAACTGTAACTGTAACTCTATCAGACACTCTATCATGTGCAGTAAACTGTAACTGTAACTGTAACTCTATCAGACACTCCTCCTCTATTATGTGCAGTAAACTGTAACTGTAACTGTAACTCTATCCGACACTCCTCCTCTATTATGTGCAGTAAACTGTAACTGTAACTGTAACTCTATCAGACACTACTCTATTATGTGCAGTAAACTGTAACTGTAACTGTAACTCTATCAGACACTCCTCTATCATGTGCAGTAAACTGTAACTGTAACTGTAACTCTATCAGACACTCCTCCTCTATCATGTGCAGTAAACTGTAACTGTAACTGTAACTCTATCAGACACTCCTCCTCTATCATGTGCAGTAAACTGTAACTGTAACTGTAACTCTATCAGACACTCCTCCTCTATTATGTGCAGTAAACTGTAACTGTAACTGTAACTCTATCAGACACTCCTCCTCTATTATGTGCAGTAAACTGTAACTGTAACTGTAACTCTATCAGACACTCCTCCTCTATCATGTGCAGTAAACTGTAACTGTAACTCTATCAGACACTACTCTGTTATGTGCAGTAAACTGTAACTGTAACTGTAACTCTATCAGACACTCCTCCTCTATTATGTGCAGTAAACTGTAACTGTAACTGTAACTCTATCAGACACTACTCTGTTATGTGCAGTAAACTGTAACTGTAACTGTAACTCTATCAGACACTCCTCTATCATGTGCAGTAAACTGTAACTGTAACTGTAACTCTATCAGACACTCCTCCTCTATCATGTGCAGTAAACTGTAACTGTAACTGTAACTCTATCAGACACTCCTCCTCTATCATGTGCAGTAAACTGTAACTGTAACTGTAACTCTATCAGACACTACTCTGTTATGTGCAGTAAACTGTAACTGTAACTGTAACTCTATCAGACACTCCTCCTCTATCATGTGCAGTAAAGTGTAACTGTAACTGTAACTGTAACTCTATCAGACACTCCTCCTCTATTATGTGCAGTAAACTGTAACTGTAACTGTAACTCTATCAGACACTCCTCCTCTATCATGTGCAGTAAACTGTAACTGTAACTGTAACTCTATCAGACACTCCTCTATCATGTGCAGTAAAGTGTAACTGTAACTGTAACTGTAACTCTATCAGACACTCCTCTATCATGTGCAGTAAACTGTAACTGTAACTGTAACTCTATCAGACACTCCTCCTCTATCATGTGCAGTAAACTGTAACTGTAACTGTAACTGTCAGACACTCCTCCTCTATCATGTGCAGTAAACTGTAACTGTAACTGTAACTGTCAGACACTCCTCCTCTATCATGTGCAGTAAACTGTAACTGTAACTGTAACTCTATCAGACACTCCTCCTCTATCATGTGCAGTAAACTGTAACTGTAACTGTAACTCTATCAGACACTCCTCCTCTATCATGTGCAGTAAACTGTAACTGTAACTGTAACTCTATCAGACACTCCTCTATCATGTGCAGTAAACTGTAACTGTAACTGTAACTCTATCAGACACTCCTCCTCTATCATGTGCAGTAAACTGTAACTGTAACTGTAACTCTATCAGACACTCCTCCTCTATCATGTGCAGTAAACTGTAACTGTAACTGTAACTCTATCAGACACTCCTCCTCTATCATGTGCAGTAAACTGTAACTGTAACTGTAACTCTATCAGACACTCCTCTATCATGTGCAGTAAACTGTAACTGTAACTGTAACTCTATCAGACACTCCTCTATCATGTGCAGTAAACTGTAACTGTAACTGTAACTCTATCAGACACTCCTCCTCTATCATGTGCAGTAAACTGTAACTGTAACTGTAACTATCAGACACTCCTCTATCATGTGCAGTAAAGTGTAACTGTAACTGTAACTGTAACTCTATCATAGCCTTTGTTCTTAAACCAGCTCATTTCTATCAGCTTTAAACCCAGGTGAAGGGGGCGCTGCTCAACATGGACCCAAAAAGATCCGTGTCCTCCATCCAGGATGTGGTGTCGACGCCTCGACGCAGCCTCAGCTCTAGCTTCCGTTACGGTTCCTTCGTCAACAGCGTTTCGTCGGTCGCGGCCGAGCCAGCGGAGCCGCCGCTCATCTCGCCTTGGCGGGGTTACGTGGCTGTGGCTGTGCTGTGCTATGTCAACCTGCTCAACTACATGGAACGGTACACCATTGCAGGTAGGATCCGCCCCCTGTTCAAGTGACTGTTTTTGGGCATTTCCACACACATGACATATAGGTGCCTCAGTGAGGTCAAGAAGCATGTGGTCTTCAACCGGCCAATCAGCAAAGATCATGTCATTGTAGCATTCAACCAATCAGCAGAGACATGGAATATATTCAACTTCCTGTTCTCTATAAAATCAGAAAAAAAAGAAACGCTCATGCGGCTCAGTTAGATATACATTTCTGACCAAAACATCAAAACCAATGACGGTAAATTGATAAAACTTCTATTTTTTGTTGAATAGTTTTCCTGAGTGATGGCATGTGTGTTGTTTGTGGAAGATTTAGTGAAATTAAGGAAATTACACCATGAAATATGTGGTTTATATGCTTAAAAACACTTAAAAAAAAATTAAATAAAATAAACACTTAAAATTACTTTAAAAAATAGAGTTCATTTGGTATGTTCATTTTTGGACATATGCCAGATGCATCTAACAAGCCATACTTGGTGCATTTTCTACAGTTTTTTTATGACGCTACGCAGTGATTCAGAGAGAATTTTAATCCTTTTATAGAAATATTGAAGCCATAAATAGTAAATATCAGTGATTTTTATCAGTTTATGAGCTTTTAACGGTTTTATTGCACATTTAATTTTTAGTAAGTATCTGCTCTGATGTTTTATGGAGGGAGACTGTTGCCACGGTAACCCAACCTGCCATCAGTAACGATGATGATGAGGAGGAGGATGACGATGTCGAAAAGTTATTGGACTATGGTTGAAATTTAGAATTTGCCTTGTAAAGTGCCTTATAAAGCAACATGATATTGTTAATTAAATGGCGTGACATCCGTACACATTATAAGCTGAGTGTGTTTAATTCTTTAATCAATGACTGAATTAACTTTTAATTTTTAACTGAGTTCACTGTTTAGTTTTGGTTCAAATGGACCTAATTAGTGGAATAAAGGGAATATTTCCATATTTACCATCACCACCTGCTGGTCAGTCTGGTTTATCTTTAAATTGGTTCTTTTTGTTTTCATACTGTGATATTCTGTAATGTCTCAGGTTCAAATCACACCATGTTTTCATTAAATACATTTAATGACTTTATCTTTTATCAGTTTGCAGTCACTTTTCCATGGGACATCTGCACAAAACTTTACCCAAAATTCCATCTACTTTCATCACATCTGACTGAGGAAGAAAAACCTACCATTAAACTAGAGTGAAATATTGTTTCTAAACTCTATGGACATAAATCTGTGGACACATCATGTCTCCAGCTGTCAGATGTCCTGTTCATGAGGATCAGACACACAAACATCAATATTAATAATCAATAGGATATCTATCCCATAATATAAAACTATATTTTGGCATTTGTCATTACTAGTCTCTTTTCCATCGGACATCTGCGCAAAACTTTACCCATATTTACTAAATGTCCCAAAAACAGAAGTGTGTACTGTCGGTTTGTCCATTAAATCACAAGTGCGATGATTTGTTAATTTATTATCGTGAGATGACACAAGAAGTCATTCCATAAACATGGTGATGAACGTAAATCTGGTGTTGATTTACAGATATATTCATTCTTATTCCATATTCCCCCTCTATCTCCACCTAAATTATAAAATGATGTGGTTTCCTGGTGTGTCCACACATGCACACACATTTCTTCTTCTCTTGTTGTAACATCCGTCAACATCCGTTTTTTAAATTCACTCTGGTTGCGAAAAAAGGTCTGTTTGTGTGATATAACCATTTGAGCTACACCCCAAAAACCACCTGTTGCCAGTGCAAAAACTTTGAATCTCAAAATGAGACTTTTGACGAAAGTGTCGTTTTTCCATTAGGTACATTTTATGCACAAGTTATATTTACGCAATTTGAGGGTGGATGGAAAAGCGACTTGTGTCTTGTGTTGTCACTGGAGGTCCTGAACCCAGACCACCAGAAACCACTGGTCTGGTACAAATGTAGAATAGGTTTGACTTTCTGTTTATGTGATTAGACTGGTTTCTGAGAGCTTTGTTGTTTATGTTGGGACTAAAGATGGAAATTAGCCTTGGCTATAATCTGACATATTTGCGCATATGTTTATTAATATGCTCTTTAAAAAAAAAACAAGCTTTACATTAGCTCCTGAATGCATCATGGTTTATCACAGATGTCTGTTTCTTATGTTATAGGGGTCCTGCTCAACATTCAGAGGTTTTTAGTATCAGTGACAGCACCAGCGGACTTCTGCAGACAGGTATGATGATGCACACACAGTTACAAAACAGGGAAACTGCAATATGTGATGAAAAGAATGACACAACACCAGTGGTTATTGCCACACAGACACACAAACACTGCACATGTCAGACAAAGACCTCTGTTTTCTAACAGTTGAACACATATGTTTGGTTTTGTCATTTTAATTCCATGAGGATCTTATTTCCATTAGCAAATAAGTCATTTAGTCACGACCACAATACAGGAACTATTATCTTACATTCAAATGGATCTGATGGAGTTTAAAACAGCACAAATATTATACAGAACAAGAAATACATAACTTCCAAGTAACAGAAATACTGAAAGCAGTCACAGATAGAGAGAAACTAAATATGAAACAACTTTTCTCTAGAACATTTTTTTTTTTTTTTTTTTTTTTTAATTCAAACCTTTATTTAACCATGAAAAAAAATCCCTTGGAGATAAACAACCTCATTTCTAGGGGAGTCCTGGATACAACGGGCAGCAGCAAATACAACACACACACACATGTACAAAGTTCAAACACAAATAACAGACACATTTCACAAGAAATACTGAATAAAAATAACAGTCACAAGTAGGGCTGTAAGAAAATATCAGTTCTGCAATATATCGCAATATTTCATTTCACAATACTGTGTTGATTTTAAAAAGTACTGTATCAATATTTTTATGTATTTATTCAACTGCAGATATTGTGAAGGTTCATTTTTGTTTTGTTTTTCTTTTTTGTTTGTATTTTATTTCTTCTTATTTCACACTCTTTTATTCAATAATGTTGGTTCCTTTGTTGGGACTGAACTCAAATCCTGTTCTGATGTTAGTTGTGAACTAATAGAATCTGAACATTTGAACAGGATCTGAAACTGGAATGTCTGGAAAACAGAATGTCAGTTTGAACACAGTTTGAACATTTGGTGATAGAACATTAGATCCTGTTGGGATCAAATACAAATGTGTTTAGGATTTGTGAAGATTTCTGCTGGAATTCAGTTCTTCCAGGAAATAATCATTAAAAAAAGAAACAAACATTGCCTTTTTAACAGCATCATGATATATTGTGATATATGGTATCGTGATCCTAGTTTTGTGATTTGTATTGTATCGCCAGATTCTTGCCGATACACAGCTCTAGTCACAAGCAGATTAAGAAAAACTTATCATTAGCTTCACATCATAATTACCTAACTCATACATTATATAAACTAAAGTCTGTGGACCCGTTGAATCCAGGTGTTTCTTTTCTAACAGGGTCTGGGATCCAAAACAATAAGGACTAATGTCAGAATAGAGTTTTACATTATAGTTTATATTATTTATATTTTATTCCGATTTACGTTCAAAATAAAGTTCATCGTCACTATTTTTACCAAATGTACTAATGCACTTACAGTTTTTATCTGCAGTTTTCTACTTTTGGCTCCTCTCTTTGGTTACCTTGGCGACCGCTACAACCGTAAATACATTGTGATCGGCGGCCTGGTCATGTGGCTCATTACGGCGACCACCAGCTCTTTCGTCACGGAGTCGGTGAGTGTAAAATAAGTGTGTTCACATCCAGTTTACGAGAAATAAGAGGCAGCGGGTTTGACACTTCCTGCTCTGAGGTCTGGTTCCTCCTGTGGTCAGCTGAGCCCAGGACACCGAAGAAAACGCAACACAAAAGTGTCTGAAGGAGACAATAATAGGACTTAACCCCTGAACCCCTGAGACATTAAATCTGCGTCTGTTTCAGGTTCATTAAAGCTGCTGTCAGTTTGTGTTCCTTTTCTTCAGCGGTTTAGTTTTACTGTGTGTTTTAGGGTCAAAACAGGCGGAGGAACAGAAAAAGACAAAGAGAGGAACTGAAGTTGACAGGTTTGGACTAAATGAGGCCCTAGAATGAACATCAGTAACAGATTTAGGATGTTGAACATCAACTGTGAACCTGGAACACACTGAACAACAGCAAGGATTGGAATGTTGGTCCAGGAGTTTATGTTTTAGACTCTTTTTTTTTTTAATAATCAGTCCAGATGCTTTTTGACACCTGTTTAACTCCATTAAGCAATTCCACGGTCAAAAAAATGATAAAATAAGCAACAAAATAAACAAAAACAGCCAGTGATCAATATAATGAACAAAATGAATAATAAACCAACAAAATAATAAGTAACATGAACAAAATAAGGACACAACCTGAAGAAATTTAAGAAAAAATAACAAAATAAAAAACAATGTAGAAAAATAAATAAAATAAGCTACTAAATGAATTAAAGAAAATAAAATATTTACAAATTAATAAATAACATGAAAAAAATTGCACAAAATGAGTTAAAATTAAGTTTAAAAGAAAAAAAAAGAATAAAATAAGCGACTAGTATTGTAATTTGGTCTCAATAGTTTTAGTTGTCTCTTTTTTTTTAAATGAGTCCAGTTGCTTTTGCACCTGTTTAACTCCATACATCAGTTCAAAACTCAGTAAAATCACAGTAAAAAAGTCAAGGAAAATCTCCACAAACACTGGAAACAAACAGGAAAAACGACCAAAACACAGGAAAATGGTGTAAACAAACAACAAAAAAGCCCAAACTGTCTATTTTATAGTGCGTCGGTCTCACTCACCGCTCTGTGTTGGACCCCCCCCTTCCCACAGATGGTTTGTGGGGGGGAGGGGGGGGGGGGGGGTGGTGATACTGAGCATGCGTCAGATGGTCTATGGAAAGAACAGGTCTATCTATCGACAGGACTGGAAATGGAAACTATTGACACAGGACATCGGATGAAGTTCGATGAATATTTAACTAAATCCTACATTCAGAACGTCCTGCCAGCGGAACACGCCAGGGTTAAAAGGGTTAACAAACACTGACCACACACTGACCACAGGCACTGGCCGGGGGTTAAAGGGTTAACAAACACTGACCACAACTGACCACACACTGGCCGGGGGTTAAAGGGTTAACACACTGACCACCACTGACCACACACTGGCCGGGGGTTACAGTGTTAACCTTTAACCCCCGCCAGTGTGTGGTCAGTGTGTTTGTTAACTCTTTAACCCCCGGCCAGTGTGTGGTCATGTGCTTTTTAGCCCTTTAAACCCCCGGCCAGTGTGTGGTCAGTGTGTTTTTAGCCCTTTAACCCCCGGCCATGTGTGGTCAGTGTTTTTGTTAACTCTTTAACCCTTGGCCAGTGTGTGGTCAGTGTGTTTGTTAACTCTTTAACCCTTGCCAGTGTGTGGTCAGTGCTTTTTAGCCCTTTAACCCCCGGCCAGTGTGTGGCGTGTGTTGT